>NW_027259269.1:0-35913 GCF_045791955.1 Oncorhynchus clarkii lewisi | reverse complement strand
TCTACTGGTAGTGTGTTCATGTGAATATTTTAATAAGACCATCCTACTGGTAGTGTGTTCATGTGAATACTTTAATAAGACCATCCTACTGGTAGTGTGTTCATGTGAATACTTTAATAAGACCACTCTCTACTGGTAGTGTGTTCATGTGAATACTTTAATAAGACCATCCTACTGGTAGTGTGTTCATGTGAATACTTTAATAAGACATCTCTCTACTGGTAGTGTGTTCATGTGAATACTTTAATAAGACCATCCTACTGGTAGTGTGTTCATGTGAATACTTTAATAAGACCATCCTACTGGTAGTGTGTTCATGTGAATACTTTAATAAGACATCTCTCTACTGGTAGTGTGTTCATGTGAATACTTTAATAAGACATCTCTCTACTGGTAGTGTGTTCATGTGAATATTTTAATAAGACCATCCTACTGGTAGTGTGTTCATGTGAATACTTTAATAAGACCATCCTACTGGTAGTGTGTTCATGTGAATACTTTAATAAGACCACTCTCTACTGGTAGTGTGTTCATGTGAATACTTTAATAAGACCATCCTACTGGTAGTGTGTTCATGTGAATACTTTAATAAGACATCTCTCTACTGGTAGTGTGCTCATGTGAATACTTTAATAAGACCATCCTACTGGTAGTGTGTTCATGTGAATATTTTAATAAGACCATCCTACTGGTAGTGTGTTCATGTGAATACTTTAATAAGACCACTCTCTACTGGTAGTGTGTTCATGTGAATACTTTAATAAGACCATCCTACTGGTAGTGTGTTCATGTGAATATTTTAATAAGACATCTCTCTACTGGTAGCTACAGTACAAGCACACTTAGTTATTTCTCTGAAAAGTGTTCTAGTTATCTGCACAAGGCTAGATCTTTATTATCTTGTCACCCCTCGCTACTGCCCTACAGTTGTGGCCAAAAGTATTGAGAATGACACAAATATTAATTTCCACAAAGTTTGCTGCTTCAGTGTCTTTAGATATTTTTGTCAGACGTTACTATGGAATACTGAAGTATAATTACAAGCATTTCATAAATGTCAAAGGCTTTTATTGACAATTACATGAAGTTGATGCAAAGAGTCAATATTTGCAGTGTTGACCCTTCTTTTTCAAGACCTCTGCAATCCGCCCTGGCATGCGCCCCATTCTTGTATAATCAATGCTTGGAGTTTGTCAGAATTTTTGGGTTTTTGTTTGTTCACCCGCCTCTTGAGGATTGACCACAAGTTCTCAATGGGATTAAGGTCTGAGGAGTTTCTGGCCATGGACCCAAAATATAGATATTTTGTTCCCCGAGCCACTTAGTTGTCACTTTTGCCTTATGGCAAGGTGCTCCATCATGCTGGAAAAGGCATTGTTCGTCACCAAACTGTTCCTGGATGGTTGGGAGAAGTTGCTCTTGGAGGATGTGTTGGTACCATTCTTTATTCATGGCTGTGTTCTTAGGCAAAATTGTGAGTGAGCCCACTCCCTTGGCTGAGAAGCAACCCCACACATGAATGGTCTCAGGATGCTTTACAGTTGGCATGACACAGGACTGATGGTAGCGCTCACCTTGTCTTCTCCGGACAAGCTTTTTTCCGGATGCCCCAAACAATCGGAAAGGGGATTCATCAGAGAAAATGACTTTACCCCAGTCTTCAGCAGTCCAATCCCTGTACCTTTTGCAGAATATCAGTCTGTCCCTGATGTTTTTCCTGGAGAGAAGTGGCTTCTTTGCTGCCCTTCTTGACACCAAGCCATCCTCCAAAAGTCTTTGCCTCACTGTGCATGCAGATGCACTCACATCTGCCTGCTGCCATTCCTGAGCAAGCTCTGTACTGGTGGTGCCCCGATCCCGCAGCTGAATCAACTTCAGGAGACAGTCCTGGCTCTTGCTGAACTTTCTTGTGTGGCCTGAAGCCTTCTTCACAACAATTGAACCGCTCTCCTTGAAGTTCTTGATGATCCGATAAATGGTTGAATTAGGTGCAATCTTACTGGCAGCAAGTGGTTGACAGAGGAAGAACAATGATTCCAAGCACCACCCTCCTTTTGAAGCTTCCAGTCTGTTATTCAAACTCAATCAGCATGACAGAGTGATCTCCAGCCTTGTCCTCGTCAACACTCACACCTGTGTTAACGAGAGAATCACTGCAATGATGTCAGCTGGTCATTTTGTGGCAGGGCTGAAATGCAGTGGAAATGTTTTGGGGGATTCAGTTCATTTGCATGGCAAAGAGGGACTTTGCAATTAATTGAAATTTATCTGATCACTCTTCATAACATTCTGGAGTATATGCAAATTGTCATCATACAAACTGAGGCAGCAGACATTGTGAAAATGTATATTTGTGTCATTCTCAATACTTTTGGCCACGACTGTAAATATCCTCTCACAGACAAATAAAACATTGCTTCTCATTTCCTCCTCTCTCTCTCTCTCTCTCTCTCTCTTTTTATTTGCCGCTCTCTTTCTCTCCCACTCTTTCCCTCTCTCTCTTTCCCCCTCTCTCACTCCCTTTCCTTCTCTCTCCCGCTCTCTCTCTCGCTCTCTCTCACTCCTCTGCTCTCCACCCGGTGGCTTTTCATGAAATAAAGCCCAATATCTCTCAGTAGAACACCATCTTAGGCTCCTACTGTATACACACACACCTACCCAGCTCCACTGGTGTTCCCCTCCTCTCATAATAATTTACTAGCCAGGGGCCCCGGACCCACACCAGCCACTACACCCCACCATGAATAACACAGTACGAAGATGTAGTGTCTGAAGACGTGCCCTGTGCCACAGGGTGTCTAGCCAATCACCAGCCCAGGGAGAATGGGGTTGAAATGGCCCAGGCCCATATTGATTTAATTGCCTTGGTTTATTTGTGGCATCCTAATTATTGACTGGAGCTGAGTTTAATGGGCCTGGCTTTATGAACACGGGGAAATGACTGCATATATGGTCTTCTTCCTCCCAAATAGCACCCTATGCTCTATTTAGTGCACTACTTTTGGCCACTGCCCTATTGAAAATAGAGAATAGGGTGTGATTTGGGACACGCATATGGCCTTCAATCTGCAGTTTGTTTGGCCCATAATGAACTGCTCCCCGTCCCTCCCTAGATCCTCTTTCACACTCATTTTAAAGCTATATTCTGGGATTTTAAAAACAACAAAACAGAAGCCCTGTTGAATTGAAATGACCATTGAACAGAGTCCCAGATCACAGACTGTAGCTTTAACCTTCTACTCAACCCTCCTGACAGCCCCCCCCCCCCCCAAAAAAAATTGAAAAGTCGTCGGCGCACTGCCCTTTACGACCGCCGATTGGGGGGACGCTCAAGTTTTACTAGAGGGTGGCGGAAGCTGGTGTGATATTGAGTGGTAATATTTACTCTTCAGTACCCTCGGGGGAGGAGTTTGGTTGCTATAGGCACTGCACTGTGTCAACCCAGGGTCCATTAAGAGAAGATTAACTTAATATCTTTACTGTAGTGTACTCTACATATCTGGGCCTGTATTTCAATCAAGAGCCCTTAGACAACACTACTTTAACTGAGACTCAGCGATATGACGTTGCCATGAGCAGCACTGCAGATGAACGTGATGCAAGACTTTGCTCTCACACAGTGTATCTGAGCATTTTATTTAACCTTTATTTAACTAGGCAAGTCAGTTAAGAACAAATTCTTATTTACAATGACAGCCTAGGAACAGTGGGTATACCGCCTTGTTCAGGGGCAGAACGACAGATTTTAACCTTGTCAGCTCGGGGATTCGATCTAGCAACCTTTCGGTTACTGGCCCAATGCTCTAACCACTAGGCCGTATGTGCATGGGGGCGCCACACATTGCTACAAGGTGATCGCTACGGGACCAAAACAGCTGAGAAGTTTAGCCTCGCGTTTCAACGCTCCTAGTTGTTGCGGAATTCGACCCGATATTCCTGTTTACTTGTGCATGGCTGAGTCTACCTGTAAACATGGCTGAGTCTACCTGTAAACATGGCTGAGTCTACCTGTAAACATGGCTGAGTCTACCTGTAAACATGGCTGAGTCTACCTGTAAACATGGCTGAGTCTACCTGTAAACATGGCTGTTTGTGGAGGCTGTCATGTGACCCAGACTAGTGTCCTGTCCAGGGTGTGTACTTGTACATCAAGCTGCCTCACACTACAAACACAGCAGATAGACTAGTGTCCTGTCCAGGGTGTGTACTTGTACATCAAGCTGCCTCACACTACAGACACAGGAGATAGACTAGCGTCCTGTCCAGGGTGTGTACTTGTACATCAAGCTGCCTCATGCTACAGACACAGCAGATAGACTAGTGTCCTGTCCAGGGTGTGTACTTGTACATCAAGCTGCCTCATGCTACATACACAGCAGATAGACTAGTGTCCTGTCCAGGGTGTGTACTTGTACATCAAGCTGCCTCATGCTACAAAAAAGGGAGATAGACTAGTGTCCTGTCCAGAGTGTGTACTTGTACATCAAGCTGCCTCATGCTACAGACACAGCAGATAGACTAGTGTACTGTCCAGGGTGTGTACTTGTACATCAAGCTGCCTCACGCTACAGACACAGGAGATAGACTAGCGTCCTGTCCAGGGTGTGTACTTGTACATCAAGCTGCCTCACACTACAGAAACAGGAGAAAGACTAGCATCCTGTCCAGAGTGTGTACTTCTACATCAAGCTGCCTCACACTACAGAAACAGGAGAAAGACTAGCATCCTGTACAGGGTGTGTACTTGTACATCAAGCTGCCTCATGCTACAGACACAGCAGATAGACTAGCGTCCTGTCCAGAGTGTGTACTTCTACATCAAGCTGCCTCACACTACAGAAACAGGCTCCTGCTCCTGTGAACAGTTCCAGCTCACACAAGCCAAGGCATGTGCAAGGCTACTTACTTACATACTCAACCAAAACCATTGTAACTTTTGAGTCAAGCACCACCATGCCCAAACAACAATATTACCAACTTCTCAAACGTGTTGTTTGTTGTCAACGCTGGCATAGGGATGGCGGATATCATCTGCAATTATTCTGCAGTTGGTAATTATTATGCAGTAATGACAAGGAACAGATCTCCAGCTACTGTTGTTCCTTCAGAAAGAAGGGACTCTAATTAAGCCTTGTTTAATGATTGGGCTAATTAAATCAGCAGTGACTGTGCTGTGTGAAGGGGGGGGGGGGGGGGGGGATTCTCAGACTTTGTACTGTAAATGTGCCAAGGCAGAGATTGTGGGGACAAGGGGCCCTAGGGGAGGTGGGCGACTGGGTTTGTGTGACGAGTAGAGACCAAAGTAGACTATAACCTTCCTCTCTGTGTTTACTGTGATCACAAGCTACATAGTTTATTCAGACAAAGACGCTGTACACTAATAGAGTTTGGTTTAAGTTGGCCAGTCAAGATTATTCTGGAACTGCATTCATTAATTATTTTCCTCAATTTTCCTCTACACTGGCTGACTTTGTTGAAGTAGG
This sequence comes from Oncorhynchus clarkii lewisi, assembly GCF_045791955.1. Classification (NCBI taxonomy): domain Eukaryota; kingdom Metazoa; phylum Chordata; class Actinopteri; order Salmoniformes; family Salmonidae; genus Oncorhynchus; species Oncorhynchus clarkii. Next base: position 30,430 of record NW_027259269.1, on the reverse strand, counting down.
CACACAGAAGTGAATTGATGCTGGTAGTGGACATTCTAAAGTGAGTTAGCATATAGCTTGGCTGTTGGACAGGGTTTGGGCCTCATTGAGTAATGTTAGCCTGTTATGATGGCTCATTGAATAACGTTAGTCTGTTAAGATGGCTCATTGGATAATGTTAGCCTGTTATAAGGGCTCATTGGATAATGTTAGCATGTTATAATGGCTCATTGGATAGTGTTAGCCTGTTATAATGGCTCATTGGATAATGTTAGCCTGTTAAGATGGCTCATTGGATAATGTTAGCCTGTTATAAGGGCTCATTGGATAATGTTAGCCTGTTATAATGGCTCATTGGATAATGTTAGCCTGTTATAATGGCTCATTGGATAACATTAGTCTGATATGATGGCTCATTGGATAATGTTAGTCTGTTATAATGGCTCATTGGATAATGTTAGCCTGTTATAATGGCTCATTGGATAATGTTAGCCTCAGATGAGGCTGCTGGGGGAGACGGCTCATAATAATGGCTGGAACGGAGCGAATGGAATGGCATCAAACCCATGGAAACCATGTGTTTGATGTTGTTGATACCTTTCCACCTGTTCTTCTCCAGCCGTTACCACGTGCCCATCCTCCCCAATTAAATTGCCACCAACCTCCTGTGGTTAGCTTGTTATTATGGCTCATTGATTAACGTTAGCCTGTTATAATGTCTCATTGAGTAATGTTAGCCTGTTATGAGGGCTCATTGATTAACGTTAACCTGTTATTATGTCTCATTGAATAATGTTAGCCTGTTATTATGTCTCATTGAGTAATGTTAGCCTGTTATTATGTCTCATTGAGTAATGTTAGCCTGTTATGAGGGCTCATTGAGTAATGTTAGCCTGTTATGAGGGCTCATTGAGTAATGTTAGCCTGTTATGAGGGCTCATTGATTAATGTTAACCTGTTATTGTCTCATTGAGTAATGTTAGCCTGTTATAATGTCTCATTGAATAATGTTAGCCTGTTATTATGTCTCATTGAGTAATGTTAGCCTGTTATGAGGGCTCATTGAGTAATGTTAGCCTGTTATGAGGGCTCATTGAGTAATGTTAGCCTGTTATGAGGGCTCATTGAGTAATGTTAGCCTGTTATTATGTCTCATTGAGTAATGTTAGCCTGTTATGAGGGCTCATTGAGTAATGTTACCCTGTTATGAGGGCTCATTGAGTAATGTTAGCCTGTTATGAGGGCTCATTGAGTAATGTTAGCCTGTTATGAGGGCTCATTGAGTAATGTTAGCCTGTTATGAGGGATCATTGAGTAATGTTAGCCTGTTATGAGGGCTCATTGAGTAATGTTAGCCTGTTATGAGGGCTCATTGAGTAATGTTAGCCTGTTATGAGGGCTCATTGAGTAATGTTAGCCTGTTATGAGGGCTCATTGAGTAATGTTAGCCTGTTATAATGTCTCATTGAGTAATGTTAGCCTGTTATGACGGCTCATTGAGTAATGTTAGCCTGTTATAATGTCTCATTGAGTAATGTTAGCCTGTTATGACGGCTCATTGCTGAAGAAAGTCAAACTACTGTGAAACAGCACCATAACAGTCAAGTCATCATGATTTGTGATAGGATTACACACTTCAGTATAGTGTACAGTATAGTATGTTTCTGATTTGTGATAGGATTACACACTTCAGTATACTGAACAGTATGGTATGTTTCTGATTTGTGATAGGATTACACACTTCAGTATACTGAACAGTATAGTATGTTTCTGATTTGTGATAGGATTACACACTTCAGTATACTGTACAGTATGGTATGTTTCTGATTTGTGATAGGATTACACACTTCAGTATAGTGTACAGTATAGTATGTTTCTGCCAACAGGTACAAAAAGGTTTCAGCAGCGTTGCAGCATCCTTTTGTGTGGATATAACCTTAATGTATTTATACCTGTGTCTGTGATGATCACCTCATTTCCACTCCTAATGAGTGAAAAACAAAGGCCTGCCGTAGCGTTGCTGAAGCGTTTAATCTGGGTTGTATTTAGGTCAGCTCTAATAACACAGGTTGCACAGACCTGATGATGTTTCCCAACTAAATATCAACTCCAAAATAAGGCAAAGATTTTTAATTACAGTATCTATGGCCCCAAGTGTCCAATTCCCTTTCATATCAGTCTCCCGGGGCCCTAAAGGGGAGAATAGAAAGGAACACGGCAACGAGAGAGAGAGAACGAGAGAGAGAACCGTAATTACCAAGGAGAAAGAAGGAGAAGAAGAATAGACTTTGGGGATTTTTTTCCTTTTACTCACCTGAGTTTTTCCCCGTCTTTTTTAATCTGCATGTGACATGTTCATTATCGGGATAATCAAATGCAGACTTTTTTTAGTAGGTCTTGGGTGCGTTTGTTTTGTTCCTTGTTGTTTATTCCCCGTTTGATAACTTTGATTTCAAACAAAAGGGAGCAGATCAAAGATCATAAAGTGTTTCCCTGTGATCATGTAAAGTATCTCCTTCCCTTCCCCGCGGTGGCCTAGATTGGAGGTGTCTTATCGACGCTTTTAAATGACGGTAAACATATTGTACCATTTCAGTGGTGTATGCAAGGGCACTGGAGAACAAGCATTGAATCTAAAGCATTTTTAAATCAATCAATTAGTCAATCACATTTCTAAGAGGTACAGATGCAGGATCTTAATTTGACCACCCTGTTGCAAGAGAACTTTGCTGCAATGCAACAAATAAAAAATGTGTTGTTCCCGCTCCTTTGTCTCTGTCGTCCCCTTCCCTCTTTCTATTTCTATCTAGACTTCCACACTAACACCATGCATGTCTACCTCTCCTCACACAAACTGGGCCCTCGAAACCTGCTAACCTGTTCCGAGGGAGAACAGAAAGCGTGTGAATGATCGATCGGTTAAGGGAGGTGTTGTTTCACGTAATGGCGTCTAACGCACAACGGGAGCCCCGGTGTTGTACCGCAAACGGCTCCCCGCCTCCAGCGGCGCCCCAGGCACTGGAGTAACAGTGTCATTTAATTGGTCTGGTAAAACCACCTTTACGTCGCGCCCCCGGCCACCTTGTATTGTCTCTTGTCAGTATCTCGACACACTCAACGCGGCTAGCTTAGCACGTCAGCGCTAACACACCGGACCGTGTTAATGAAAACATATCCAGACAATCGCTCTGGTCTGCGGGGCCTATTGAATAGTGATGGGGGCTAGGGGGAAGGTGTTGCAGGCTTTGGTTTTTCCATTTATATTTGGGGTTGGACGTTAGCATGTTGGGCGCACCGATTGGTGTCACCTCGTTAGTCAGTATGTGTTACACCTGTGCTGGCTTGTCACCTCATTAGTCAGAAGGTGTTTCACCTGTGCTGGCCCATGTTGATATCTAAAAAAAAAACTGTAATGTATCTGATCTTCCCTGTTTTCGTTTTGCTCCACTTTTTGGTTTGCTTCCTGACTTGATTTGGGTTTTATTTTGTTTGCCTCTTCTGGTGGGTGTCTTTTAGGGCCCAGTTGTTGTTGCTTTTTAACAATTTGGTACGTTCCCCAGCAAGAAACCAAAAATTGCCACTCAAACAGGAGGTGGAACTAACAAAGAGTCACTGACAAGGAACAAAACAGGTTCCCGGAGGGGTTCTGAAAGACATTCATGGGGGTGTCCACTGAAAAGGTGCGATCTGCCCTAAGGGCCCGGGGCCCCTGTAAAGCAGCGGTTACATAGTAATGACAGGTCCTAGCGGTCCCTCTGGTGCCATTAGAGCAGGCAGAGACATTGGTACAGTGTGTGTGTCGCTCCAGGGCCTGTGTGTTCACCTGCCCCAGGTAGCAAGCTCTGTGTTTGATCTCACTGACTGTCACAAATGTAACCCATACGGCTACTAAAAGAAAACGCTCCGTGCAGAAGAACAGAGGCCCTTTTGCCAGAATACACACAGCATGCAAACCAGATAGGTCACCTCTGTGAACAAGGAAGGTTGTGTTTATGTAGACTATGAGTTACACACACTTAAACCAGAATAGACTGAGGTACACTTCTCAATCAGTATGTTTACCTTTATTTAGCCATATCAATCATAATTATCATTATGTGGTCCTCTGTAACTCAGTTGGTAGAGCATGGTCCTTGCAATGCCAGAATTCCAGGACCACCCATACATCAAATGTAAACACACATGACTGTAAGTCTCTTTGGATAAAAAGCATCTGCTAAATAACATATATTATTATTATCATCATTATGACCCTCTCGGTCTCCTCTCCCATAGCCCTGTGCTGTGGCATCTCTTTATACTGTATTTGACTGTGTAGTTGTTTGTTTGCTTAGTTAGTGGCTGTACGTGTACTGTAGTTAGCTGATTAGAGCAGTGGTGAGGAGCTGAGCTGTGATTGGGTGTGTAGTGTTGTCTCTGCAGAGAGGAACAGAGGTGTCTCCGCAGTGGTAGAGGAGACTCAGAGGAACAGAGAGATGTCTCAGCAGTGGTAGAGGAGACTCAGAGGAACAGAGAGGTGTCTCAGCAGTGGTAGAGGAGACTCAGCGGAACAGAGAGGTGTCTCAGCAGTGGTATAGGAGACTCAGCGGAACAGAGAGGTGTCTCAGCAGTGGTATAGGAGACTCAGCGGAACAGAGAGGTGTCTCAGCAGTGCGTGTGTGCGTGACAGAGACAGACAGACAGACAGACAGACAGAGAAATAAAGAAAGAGCTAAATAAACATCCTGAATGTTTAACTTTGTACAATTCCTCCAGTAAGCCACTTCAATTCACTTTCAAGATCTGAGCGTGAAGAGAACCTTTAAGCTCCAGTACTTAGTGCTGATCTGGTTTACATATGTTATGGAGATATGTTCTATGATTAAAGCATAATACAACGTTTTATGAGTTTCAGAGCTAAGCCAGCTTCAGTCCACTACTACTGAGACCTGGCCACAGCGAGACTTTAAAACCCCACTACAGGAATGAATAGGTTTCCCAGCGTTTCAGAGTGGATGCACAGAGTTCATGTGAATATGTATGTGTGGTATATCTGCCTTTGATCGCCAGGGCCTGATTTCCATAAAGTCCTTGTGTCGGTTTTGAGAGGCAAGAGGAAAAACAAAATTAGCCGAGGCGCAGAGGTTAAGACTGCCCCCTCTCTCTCTCCCTCGCCTGCAGCAAGGAAACCACACACACATACACAGTGAGAGAAACCCAAACTATTCCTCTCAACTTTAACACTGAGTGCAACTCTCATTAGTCTAGAGTGTCCTCCGCTCCTTTCTTATACAACACTGAACGTTCACTCAGAGAGCATGCTGACTAGCAGAACACCAGTATGTACATTACAGAACCATAAGTATATGGACACCTGCTCATCCAACATCTAATTTCAAAATCATGGGCATTAATATGGAGTCCCCCCCCCCTCCCCCTTTTTGCTACTATAACAGCCTCCACTCTTCTTGGAAGGCTTTCCACTAGATGTTGGAACATTACTGCGGGGACTTGCTTCCATTCAGCCACAAGCGCATTAGTGAGGATATGTGCTGATTTTGGGTGATTAGGCCAATGGGGTTGAGGTCAGGGCTCTGTGCAGGCCAGTCAAGTTCTTCCACACCGATCTCGACAAACCATTTCTGTATGGAACTTGCTTTGTGCACGGGGGCATTCTCATGCTGAAACAGGAAAGGGCCTCCCCCAAACTGTTGCCACAAAGTTGGAAGCACAGAATCGCCTAGAATGTCATTGTATGCTGTAGCGTAAAGATTTCCCTTCACTGGAACTAAGGGGCCCGAACCATGAAAAACAGCCCCAGACCATTATTCCTTTTATTATTTCCTTGTTGCAAAGGTGGCATCATATGATGTTGCCACGTTGAAAGTCACAGAGCTCTTCAGTACAGACCATTTTACTGCCAGTGTTTGTCTATGGAGATTGCATGGCTGTGTGCTCGATTTTATACACCCGTCAGCAACAGGTGTGGCTGGAATAGCCAAATCCACTAATTTGAAGGGGTGTCCACATACTTTTGTATGTAGATTGTACCTCAGGACATCCTAAATTAACAAAGTGCTCAGCTGTTCCTTTTTCATTATTGCGAAGTAATCTGTTTTTAAGAAATGCTTTGTGGAAAACACTAAACATGGACCAACCCCTCTCTCTACTGCCCCTCTCAGGCCCAACCTCTCTCTCTACTGCCCCTCTCAGGCCCAACCTGTCTCTCTACTGCCCCTCTCAAGGCCCACCTCTCTCTACTGCCCCTCTCAGGCCCAACCTCTCTCTCTACTGCCCCTCTCAGGCCCAACCTCTCTCTACTGCCCCTCTCAGGCCCAACCTGTCTCTCTACTGCCCCTCTCAAGGCCCACCTCTCTCTACTGCCCCTCTCAGGCCCAACCTCTCTCTCTACTGCCCCTCTCAAGCCCAACCTCTCTCTCTACTGCCCCTCTCAGGCCCAACCTCTCTCTACTGCCCCTCTCAAGCCCAACCTCTCTCTCTACTGCCCCTCTCAAGCCCAACCTCTCTCTCTACTGCCCCTCTCAGGCCCAACCTCTCTCTACTGCCCCTCTCAAGGCCCACCTCTCTCTACTGCCCCTCTCAGGCCCAACCTCTCTCTCTACTGCCCCTCTCAAGCCCAACCTCTCTCTCTACTGCCCCTCTCAGGCCCAACCTCTCTCTCCTCTCAATACTGTACCACAATAACAACAAACCTGCCCTCTGAAAAGATGCCAAGTGTCAAAAAGCACACTTTAACTGTTCTGTGTTTTTTCTGTCTTCTTTCTCTCCCCTCTCCCCTCCCCCTCCACAGATCCCCTCTGCTGCTCTCCTAATGGAGGTGCTGTGTGTGAAGATGAAGGAGAGGAAAGTGCTGACAGAAGCGCTGGCCGCGCTCACAACACCAGTCAGCGAAATCGCCTGACTCCCACTCCGGGGCTGAGGGCTGCGGCTGGGAAAAACTGTCATCCTCTCACTCTCCTCCTCCTCTTCTCTCTCCATCCCTCCTTCGTGCCCAGGCCTTTCTTTCTCAGCGGGGGCTGAGTTGGCCAAGTCGACCTGAAGTTGCTCTCTGTGTGTGTGTGTGTGTGTGTGTGCGTGAGCATGAGCGCGCACGTGTATGAAGTTGCCTCCACGCCGCGCTTCCAGAACCAATATTTACGAGAAAAGCGCTGTCGACTCACTCCGAGCCACTCGCTCACGCAGCGGTCTAGTGCCGTGCCGGGGCCCAGCCTTTGTAAATGAGCCCCCAACATCTGCGTTAGTGGTTAGCGCGCTCCATCTGCGAGACAGGGCCCTTTAGCGTCAGGCTAATTTACAGTACAGAGACAAACGCTCTCTCTCTCTTTCTCTCCCTACTCCAAACGCCATCCTGAGGTGATGATAACATTATGCTTACGTTTTTACTTCAAGTTAGACATGATTTGTTATGTTTTTTTTATTTTGATATTTTCAGTAATTTATTGTGGATCTCAAGGACCCCCCAGGGTGCTCGGAGTGGGACCTGACCCAACAGTGCAGACTCAACGAAAGAAAAAGTATCCTCTTAAAGTAAGAAGCAGACATTCTCTCTCCTCTTAGGATATACTGGACTCAAACCCTTGCATTCCATGTCCCATTTGGACCGGTTGGATTCCATTCACGTTTCAGTGACCAAATGCTCTTAACGTGAATGATAGCATAAAATATACATTTTGTGTGTTTTGTTTGTTATGTCTAGGTATATTCTGAAATGTGTTTTATTTCAGGATACTACTAGACATTTGTGTGTTCACTTCATACTGTATTTTGCAATAGGTAATTATGTTATATTGTTAATTGATTGAAACTGAATTTAAATAAAAATGTGTTGCCAATTGTTTTATTTTTACACTATGGAGTCAAGATTATGGATCTGTCACATTAGAGTTGCACTATGCAGAAATCTCTCCACCATTTCCTGGTTGCTAAAACTCGAATCGTTTTCCTAATGTCAGTTTATGTAACAAAATAAGATAGTATAGTGTAGAGAATCATTGTATCATCTAAACCGCTGTGAAATATATTTTCTATAACCAAAAATATAGTATTTTCAGTTGTTTAAAGCTGTAATGTAGAAACCCCAAAGTAAAATACACAAAAACACAACTTAAGAACGGGAAGCATAGAACAGCACACATAGAATGGATTTACCACTCCTTAGACTTGCTTTCAAGTGGAATGATAGATCTATAACTCACATTTCTATTGCATGAAAAGTTACATATGGCCACTTTAAAACAATGATTATTTTCTTCATGCATCATGTGCTGCAATGTTTTCATGTCCAGAATGTACTGTTGGGCCAGTGGTTAAAGTTGAGACCAAATCATTTCTATATCCAGGCTAGTCTCGTTAGAACTGAGGCTAATGGAAAGACAGTAGTGTATCCAGACTGTCCTGCCTTGTTGACAGTGATGGACCATGATTCAGTTCCTCCATTGGACGGGCGGAGGCGGGGCTCCCTGTCTCCCAGATGATTGACAGGCGACTGGTAGACCATCGGCATGGTTTCCGACGGTAATGAGCAACCCCCACTGTTGACTTCATTAACGAGGGTCTTCAGTGGGCCACACACACAAGCAGCCCAGTGGTAGAGAGAGAGCAGTCTCACCCTTGACGTACCTCTCCAGCCCTTTTATGTTTCTCTTCTCTCTCTCTTTCTCGTCTTTCATTATTCATAGTGAATATCAAACCGTGATCTGGGTCTCCTCTGTCCTTGAGCAGGAGTCCTACACCCGAGACCACCACACTTCTCTCTCTGATCATGTCTTCCTCTCCTTTCTCATCCCTTTGTTTTCAATTATTCCTTTTTTTAAAGTACAATTAACAACCGTATGTAAAATCATCCATTCAGGAATTAACAAGAAATAATTCAACTTTTTATCCCACCCCCCTTTCAAATATATGCTAATGATGTGTTTTTTTTCCTTTATCTTTCTATAATAAAGGGTGGATTAGCCCAGGACTGTCTCTCCAGCAACACAGGGACCAATTTAGCTGTGATCCCGGGGAGCACTATGCCCCAGTGGTTAATTACCATTCATTAACATAGTTTGCATCTTTTATTCTCCGTCGAATACCCAGGAGCGAGCTATTGTCAATATTTGTCCCATATAAATTTGTGCTTGGTTTCTCTCCCTAGTCACTGTCCTCTGGCGTAATGCTGCTAATGACAAACATTAATAACTGAGAAATCCAGCGTGCAGTGGGGATGATACAAGAACAGAGGAAGGAGGGGGGGGGGGGGGTGTAGTGTAGAGTCGCACAAATTAGCATGGAGCCCCCTTTTATTCTCTCTCTCTCGCTCCGTGTTTTAATGCATAGTCAACATGTTTGCTTATACCCACACCATCCGGCCCTGTCTGCTTGACACTCAGCCTCTATTTATGTGACATATTCAAATGACTACCCAGAAACCTCTTGGGTTTAATTAACCTGGCCTTGGCTCTCTGTGCCCCCCTCCCCCCGTGAAGACGTTAACAGATCCTGAACGCACCCTTCACACTCCTGCCTTCCCCTGTGCTAGTCCTCGTACCACATCCACACGCTCCCCCCATCCTTCGCTCTATAGGAATGGAGAATTAGAGCCATCCACTTGTCGTTTTTCCCCCTCCCTCTCTCGCTTTCTCTGTCTTCCTCCCCTCTTTCTCTCTCTTGTACAACTCTCATTAAGGGCAGGTCTCCGAGGGGAATTACTTTGATCACTAGTTCCAGTTGCGAAGTTTTCCATCTCCTTCCTCTGTCTTTTATTCCTCCCCACGTGATCAACTCTGTGGCATTTCTATTTCTTTGCCCTTTCTTTATTTAATCCACCTGTCACAGTTATTTTTTCTGCAGAGCTTTCCTCTGGGGTTGCTCTTCTCCTGGATGGGGTAAGAGGGGGCCAGGGTCAGGAGTTGACTGGGAGGCCGATCAATGATAGGGGTTGAGGGGTGTGGTAGTGTCTCGGGGCACCCCTGGTGTGATTACGAAAGCCCCCCTATGTCACTTGGGTGGGGAGCGCTGGGAGAGAGCAGGGGGGCCAAGGAGTACAAAGACAGAGGTGGATCTCAGCTGCCAATCGCCGCAGCCTCCAGCCCATCACAATTAGCCCTCCGCCTCCCTCTCCTCCTCACTGCCTCCTCTCCTCCTCACTGCCTCCCTTCTCCTCCTCTCTGCCTCCCTACTCCTCACTGCCTCACTCTCCTCCTCTTTGCTCACTCTCCTCTCTGCCTCACTCCCCTCCTCTCTTCCTCCTCTCTGCCTCCCTCTCCTCTCTGCCTCCCTCTCCTCCTCTCTGCCTCCCTCCCTCTCCTCTCTGCCTCCCTCCCTCTCCTCCTCTCTGCCTCCCTCCCTCTCCGCCTCCCTCCCTCTCCTCCTCTCTGCCTCCCTCCCTCTCCTCCTCTCTGCCTCCCTCCCTCTCCTCCTCTCTGCCTCCCTCCCTTTCCTCCTCTCTGCCTCCCTCCCTCTCCTCCTCTCTGCCTCCCTCTCCTTCTCATTTCGACACTATTGTAACAGGAACCAGGAGCCTGAGAGAAACAGCCTCCGGTGAGTTGACTGACTTCCCCTTTTCTCCCTGACACAGTTTCTCTCCCTGCTTCTCTCAGCACCAGGAGATGGTCTGGCTTTGATATGACAGACAACCAGACAGACTTGGCTCACTGTGTAAAGTAATAGGTGTGTCTGTGACTCTCAGCCAAATGTATAATGCAGCATGTCTACTGTACTGTTGATTCTACCTTGGAGAAAAGGAAGTGTCGCGTTGGCTTTTCTTTTTCTACTTTTTGGATTTAGATCGCGATCCAATGAAAAGAATTGCTACCGTACGATAAAGATGTACACTGACCGTCAACACTACATTTCACTACATTAACCGTTCAGGGTCTTTCACATAAGGACATATAAAAGGAAAGGAAACAAGGAAGGAGAGGGAGGGAGCCATTTTAAAACTATTGAGATGCACCCCCGCTCATATTAGGACCAGTCTCCACAGTATCAAGTCATGTTCAATGTCACCTCTCTTTCTCTCTCTATGGTGAAGAGGAGGACATGAGGACTGCAGCTTCCCTCTGGTCCTCTGAGGAGGTGGATTAGACGGCCAGATCAGCTCTACTGCCTCTTCTCTTTTCTCCCCGGGAGCTCAGTCAACAAAGGCAGCCCAGGACATCAGAGGCAGGGCAGCGCTGAGCAGGGCTTAGTCCAGCCTGGGAAGAGAGAGGGATGAGAGAGAAAGGAGGAGCAGAGAAAGAAAGAGAGGAGTAGAGACTGAGAGGAAGACTAACGGGAGATGCAGAGTGAACGAGAGAGGCCCAGAGGCTCCAGTGGCTGTACTAGGAATCCTTAGAGGATAAGGCCGTGGAACTCTCCCCAGAAGCAGTCTGCTATCCTGTCTTTTGCTTTTTTGTTTTTTGAAAAGGGCCACATCCACAGATAATCTAGCGCTTTTTATGTTGTCTGTTGTCTGTGGAGTGGATAGACTTGCTCAACTATTAGATCAGTAATGAGTTTATATGATCTCTCTACTAGATATCTCTCTACTAGAAGAGATACTGATCATGTTTCATCTGGAGAGCACGATCAAATCCCTCTTGGGGTTTCCTCCTATTGGAGAGATATCAGAAGTCCGACTTGGCTTCCAAAACTGGCTTCCTTTCATTTTATTGGCTCTGTGGGGTTCTAGATTGCTGTAGATGAAAGAGAGGAGACGAGGAGAGGAACTGTTGAGGTAGAGATGCACCCCTGGACTGGTCTTGGTTTGTCTGGAGACTTTCTCCGTGGGTCTCGTCTTAGTGAGTGACTCTGAGAGCTACTTCACCAGTCTTTCGTTATGATATCTGTACAATGGAAATATATTGCTCATGTTTTGTTTAAGTATAATTGATTATTGAGCAATATTTGTATATATAGTACCATGTACAGTGCATTCGGAATGTATTCAGACCCCTTGACTTTTTCCACATTTTGTTATGTTACAGCCTTATTCTAAAATTGATAAAATGAATGTTTTTACTCATCAATCTACACAATACGTTTTTTGATTTTTTTTCTAATTTATTAAAAATAAAACCTGAAATACCTTATTTACATAAGTATTCAGACTCTTTACTATGAGACTCAATTGAGCTCAGGTGCATCCTGTTTCCATTTATCATCCTTGAGATGTTTCTACAACTTGATTGGAGTCCACCTGTGGTAAATTCAATTGATTGGACATGATTTGGAAAGGCACACACCTGTGTCATGACATTGGCCTGGGGGTAGGTTTATGACAGTCATAAATACATCTTCCCCCCTTTTCCTCTCTCTACCCTACTGATGTTACATTTGCAAAACCCTTAGTTAACATAGAGATTCTGGGAACATCAGAAGGTGGGGGGAATAAACTATATTCTGGTAATCTGACCAATTGAACATATGCGGTGGTACTTAATGAATATGATGTCAGTTCGGTTGTCATCTGAGACATTCTCATCAATGATAAGATGACATAAACTCTACAGTGGAAAATCTACACATCAGAGTTATTGGATTCATATGGAATTGTTGTTCAATTTAAATGTTTGAATATGAAATGATTCGTGATGGGATGAAATGTGAGTTTTGGGTTTTTCATAAGGTAGGGCTCTGCTCAATCAGTGGCCCGTCCCTGTGAAGGGACATGGGCTATAAAACTTTTCAAACACGCCCTCCTCTCCCTTCCTATATAAAGCCTTGACGACAATATAACCTCCTGTTCCGAGGATGTGAGGACGACGGTCCTATGTCAGAATGGTTCAGATAATAACTACAGAACAAAGCCAACATCAGCATAAGCTTTGGTTGCGAATGGTATGAACTATGAACTCTTATTCACTACAGAAGTGATACCTCCTAGCCGTTGAGTTAGCAACAGCCGATGCAAACGAGGGTTAGGAAGGAACAGACAGAGTATCCCGTCTATCACACAACGACGTTACTACAACGTATCCAATTGACAACCAGAGACATTCTTCAAAGGACTCGGTTGGGCAACACGGCCTTCCATCTACCGCCAACCTACCGAAGCGCAGCTCAGAGTAAATATTTATTGCATTTTCCTTTTCCAAATGGGCGGTAATGTAGAATGCATAAGATACTGTATTTACGATAGCACAGCTTCGCCCTTTGTTCCTCAGTCTTCCCACTCTTTCACTCAAACCCAGCCCTTTTCTTTTGTGTAACAAGCTGTCATATCTGTTCTGCCCGCTAGGGACGTTTTCCTTTATGACGTAATTTGTAATCAAGTTATGATTTAATTTTGTGTATGTGTAATTCTGTGTGATTAGTTAGGTATTTAGTAAATAAATAATTGGTAGTTAATTACATTTACATGATTAGCTCAATCAGGTAATATTAATTACGGAGAAATTATTTTATAGAATAGCATGTCATATCACTTAATCCGGCATAGCCAAAGACACGACACCTGTCTATATAAGGTCCCACAGTTGACAGTACATATCAGAGCAAAACCAAGCCATGTCTTTGAAGGAATTGTCGTAGAGCTCCAAGACAGGATTGTGGAGAGGCACATATCTGGGGAAGGGTACCAAAAAATGTCTGCAGCATTGAAGGTCCCCAAGAACACAGTGGCCTCCATCATTCTTAAATGGAAGAAGTTTGGAACAACCAAGACTGTTCCTAGAGCTGGCCATCCGGCCAAACTGAACAATCGGAGGAGAAGGGCGTTGGTCAGGGAGGTGACCAAGAACCCGATGGTCACTCAGACAGAGCTCCAGAGTTCCTCTGTGGAGATGGGGAAAACCTTCCAGAAGGACAACCATCTCTGCAGCACTCCACCAATCAGGTCTTTATGGTAGAGTGGCCAGACGGAAGCCACTCCTCAATAAAAGGCACATGACAGCCCACTTGGAGTTTGCCAAAAGGCATCTAAAGACTCTCAGACCATGAGAATCAAGATTCTCCTGTCTGATGAAATCAGGATTGAACTCTTTGGCCTGAATGCCAAGAGTCATGTCTGGAGGATTTGTGTATCTTGTTTTGTTCCATGTTAATTTATTTATTAAATTCACTCCCTGTACTTGCTTCCTTATTATTAGCTTGCACGTTACAGAATAAATCCTCACCAAGGGAAGCAACAGGGATTTTTTTCTGGTAATGTCAGGTCCAAGGGCGGCTGCCGAAGCAACATGGGATGCCTCCGCTTGCTCGTTAGGCTTCCATGCCTCAGCTGGCTCGTCGGGCTCCCATGCCTCAGCTGGCTCGTCGGGATCCCATGCCTCAGCTGCCTCGTTGGGATCCCATGCCTCAGCTGCCTCGACCGGTTCCCAAGCCTCAGCTGCCTCGACCGGTTCCCAAGCCTCAGCTGCCTCGACAGATTCATCTGTTGGGGATGAATCAGAATTAGTTGGGTAACAGATAAATAAGATGTTTTATTTACTTTCATAATATGCTTATGTGAGATACTTGTCATTAGAATGTCTCCTTTTGGACTATACCTTCTCAGCTAGGGAAAAGTCACTTGGGGCCCAGAGAGGGGAGAGGTCAGGCTTGTCTTTATATGTGAATGTATCTGTTAAACCATGTGAAGGGATGATTAAGGGGGAACCAATTATCTCTTGGCTCCACAATGTCTGTGCACAAGTCACTCTCCTCAGTGAGCTTGTCCAGGAGTGGGGAGAAGAGGGGGTGTATTTGAGATGGGCGTATCTAGAGTTGACAATTGATATATGCCATTGGATGAGGTAATGTTTTGGTACTATGAAGTAGAACCTTGTCTTGGAGACCAAACTGAATGATAATTTATAGCGAATGCTATCTGGCTATGGGATACTCCTCTCTCAAGTAAAAGGTCCTTTGTAAAGTTCCTGAGATCTGTGGTTCATCATGTGAGTTGAGAGGGGTGTATCTTGGCTATAAAAGATACTCGTATTCTTTTGTAAGCACTCTCAGAATTCATTTATAGATCAAAATCAAATCAAATTTATTTATATAGCCCTTCGTACATCAGCTGATATCTCAAAGTGCTGTACAGAAACCCAGCCTAAAACCCCAAACAGCAAGCAATGCAGGTGTAGAAGCACGGTGGCTAGGAAAAACTCCCTAGAAAGGCCAAAACCTAGGAAGAAACCTAGAGAGGAACCAGGCTATGTGGGGTGGCCAGTCCTCTTCTGGCTGTGCCGGGTGGAGATTATAACAGAACATGGCCAAGATGTTCAAATGTTCATAAATGACCAGCATGGTCAAATAATATTAAGGCAGAACAGTTGAAACTGGAGCAGCAGCACAGCCAGGTGGACTGGGGACAGCAAGGAGTCATCATGTCAGGTAGTCCTGGGGCATGGTCCTAGGGCTCAGGTCCTCCGAGAGAGAGAAAGAGAGAAGGAGAAAATTAGAGAACGCACACCTAGATTCACACAGGACACCGAATAGGAAAGGAGAAGTACTCCAGATATAACAAACTGACCCTAGCCCCCCGACACATAAACTACTACTGCAGCATAAATACTGGAGGCTGAGACAGGAGGGGTCAGGAGACACTGTGGCCCATTCCGAGGACACCCCCGGACAGGGCCAAACAGGAAGGATATAACCCCACCCACTTTGCCAAAGCACAGCCCCCACACCACTAGAGGGATATCTTCAACCACCAACTTACCATCCTGAGATAGACACTGAATTGATCTGAGAGTCAAAGGGCTATGGTGAAGCTCATATAATTAAAGATGAAGTTTAAGTATAACTGACTGGTGTGTGGTTTGTAAACTCTCCTCATTTAGTAATACAGGAAATTACCACGACAAATCGCTGCTAAAGGTGCTTCAACAAAGTACTGAGTAAAGGATCTGACTTGTAAATGTGATATTTCTGTTTATTTTACTATACATTTTGCACAAAAAAATGTCAACTGTTTTTTCTTTGTCATTATGGGGTAATGTGTGTAGATTGATAACTGGGGGGAAAAAACGATTTAATCAATTTTAGAGTAAGGCTGTAACGTGGAAAAAGTCAAGGGGTCTGAATACTTTCCAAATGCACTGTACTGTATTTCTGTCTGACTAAGCCTATCATTCCTAGCCTGGTTAAGTCATATTGAATAAGACCCCTAACCTAACTTTGTCTATTGTCTTTCTTTCTTGCAGGTGATGGCCCACACACACACACAATAACATTCTTGCTACTTGGTTCTTCATTGATCATAGCTGCTTGGGGCAGCAGGTATAACCTCCAGGTTAGATCATTGGAACCTAAAGGTTGCTGGTTCGAATCCTGGTGAAACCTGCCGCTGTGCGCTTGAGCAAGGCACTTAACCCCAATTGCTCCGGGGGCCCTGTAGGTGTCTCAGGGGGAGTTGGGATATGCAAACAACACATTTCCAGCACAAATAGAAGCAGATATATATATATATATATATATATATATATATATATACATATTTTTTCTTTGTTTTCTCCTGTCTCTGTGCAGCGTACACTTTGGTCTGGGGCTGAAGCACCTCAAAGCATCCCTCCACCTTCACTAACTTTCTCTAGCCCTCATTAGCGAATGGCTGAAGTTATTGTTACAGGGGGTAACGATGCCCACACACACTCACACACACACACACCTCAGGTAATCATGGTAATGAATTCAGGCCCCCATCTCTCTCTCCATCTTTCTTTCGTTCTCTCTCGCTCCCCCTCTTTCGCTCAGTGGTGGGCAAAGAGCACGAGGAGCCCAAACAACAAAGGATTGTTTGTTTGCATAACATTAGGGTGTGCGCACACACAATGACGGGGCCGACCGCAGGACTGACTGGAGGCTTCCCGTGAACACAGGTGGAGCAGCCGAGCATCTGTGGGACCAATTAGACGAGCACAGGTACATTAACATGTTTGAGTGGGGTGGGGGATGAGGAGAGGGGAGAAGGGGTGTAAGGTGTGTAGGCCTAATAATTAACCTCAAGGTACATTAGCATGTTTGAGTGGGATAGAGGGGGGAGGGGTAAGATGTGTATGCTCATGATAAACCACACCCTCTTGTCTTGACCAAGGTACATCAGCATGTTTGAGAGGGGTGGAACATTAAGGTGTGCAATGATTAACCTCTTAGAGTGGTATAACCTCTCCAAGTGGTGTGTAGGTTGTTTTAAGCCATTTTTTTCCCCGATAAGGTGAGTGTGACTGCTGATCACTGCTCCATACAGACTAAACACACCCCCAGCTGGTCCCTCTTGTTATTAAAGGAGATTTTTGTCTCTGTCGTTTATTTCCACCTTTTCCTGTCTTAGATGATAGAGTTATAGCCACTGCAATTGGTCAGTTGTGTGGAGAGAAGAAAGTATCTACCTTTTCACTTTGGCCTGGCCTCTCACCATCTGTCTCCATGGTGCAGGTAAGATTTATGTGCTCGAGATGACAAACGGAAAGAGACCTCCACTGGAGGTCTGGGAGACACACACACACACACACACACTGCTCACTCGGCCGTGGGATACAGCACTTTATCAGAGCTGAAGCCACTGACCAGTACTACTCATTCAGGACAACTGCATTCAGGTGGCTGACAGATGAGGTTGATATATAACTGATACTGTCTCTCTTTGAGCTCTTGTTTAGTTCTGTGATGTCATTTTCAGCTGTAATGTAGTGATGTAGTATAGTATGCTTTTCTATTGAAGCATTAGTAACTACTTTGACTGGATCTGAGTTTATACTCCAGTGCAGTGGTGACCCGTCGTTCAGGGCAGAGGTGACTGGATCTGAATTTATACTCCAGTGCAGTGGTGACCCGTCGTTCAGGGCAGAGGTGACTGGATCTGAATTTATACTCCAGTGCAGTGGTGACCCGTCGTTCAGGGCAGAGGTGACTGGATCTGAATTTATACTCCAGTGTAGTGGTGACCCGTCGTTCAGGGCAGAGGTGACTGGATCTGAGTTTATACTCCAGTGTAGTGGTGACCCGTCGTTCAGGGCAGAGGTGACTGGATCTGAATTTATACTCCAGTGCAGTGGTGACCCGTCGTTCAGGGCAGAGCCCCACCTGTTTTGAGCCCCACACGTTTAGCTAAAAAAATATATATATATACACTGTTCAAAAAAATAAAGGGAACACTAAAATAACACATCCTAGATCTGAATGAATGAAATATTCTTATTAAATACTTTTTTCTTTACATAGTTGAATGTGCTGACAACAAAATCACACAAAAATGATCAATGGAAATCAAATGTATCAACTCATGGAGGTCTGGATTTGGAGTCAAAATTAAAGTGGAAAACCACACTACAGGCTGATCCAACTTTGATGTAACGTCCTTAAAACAAGTCAAAATGAGGCTCAGTAGTGTGTGTGGCCTCCACGTGCCTGTATGACCTCCCTACAACGCCTGGGCATGCTCCTGATGAGGTGGCGGATGGTCTCCTGAGGGATCTCCTCCCAGACCTGGACTAAAGCATCCGCCAACTCCTGGACAGTCTGTGGTGCAACGTGGCGTTGGTGGATGTAGCGAGACATGATGTCCCAGATGTGCTCAATTGGATTCAGGTCTGGGGAACGGGCGGGCCAGTCCATAGCATCAATGCCTTCCTCTTGCAGGAACTGCTGACACACTCCAGCCACATGAGGTCTAGCATTGTCTTGCATTAGGAGGAACCCAGGGCCAACCGCACCAGCATATGATCTCACAAGGGGTCTGAGGATCTCATCTCGGTACCTAATGGCAGTCAGGCTACCTCTGGCGAGCACATGGAGGGCTCTACGGCCCCCCAAAGAAATGCCACCCCACACCATGACTGACCCACCGCCAAACCGGTCATGCTGGAGGATGTTGCAGGCAGCAGAACGTTCTCCACGGCGTCTCCAGACTCTGTCACGTCTGTCACGTGCTCAGTGTGAACCTGCTTTCATCTGTGAAGAGCACAGGGCGCCAGTGGCGAATTTGCCAATCTTGGTGTTCTCTGGCAAATGCCAAACGTCCTGCACGGTGTTGGGCTGTAAGCACAACCCCCACCTGTGGACGTCGGGCCCTCATACCACCCTCATGGAGTCTGTTTCTGACCGTTTGAGCAGACACATGCACATTTGTGGCCTGCTGGAGGTCATTTTGCAGGGCTCTGGCAGTGCTCCTCCTGCTCCTCCTTGCACAAAGGCGGAGGTAGCGGTCCTGCTGCTGGGTTGTCACGTCTCCTGATGTACTGGCCTGTCTCCTGGTAGCGCCTCCTTGCTCTGGACACTACGCTGACAGACACAGCAAACCTTGCCACAGCTCGCATTGATGTGCCATCCTGGATGAGCTGCACTACCTGAGCCACTTGTGTGGGTTGTAGACTCCGTCTCATGCTACCACTAAAGTGAAAGCACCGCCAGCATAGGAACTTCCAGGAAGCATAGGAACTGAGAAGTGGTCTGTGGTCACCACCTGCAGAACCACTCCTTTATTTGGGGTGTCTTGCTAATTGCCTATAATTTCCACCTGTTGTCTATTCCATTTGCACAACAGCATGTGAAATTTATTGTCAATTAGTGTTGCTTCCTCAGTGGACAGTTTGATTTCACAGAAGTGTGATTGACTTGGAGTTACATTGTGTTGTTTAAGTGTTCCCTTTATTTTTTTGAGCAGTGTATATTTATTATTATATGATTTTTTTTGCCTGTTTTGCATGTTATTTTGGCATTAATACGTGTCACATATCAGTTTTCAAACTATTTAAAATATATAATTTTGAGTTAATAAACCTTGAGTTAAGGCAACCTTCAGCCTAGCTTAGTGCTTTCTGTGGCGGTGGGACAGCCAGCAAAAAATACAGAGTGTAGGTGTTGGTAATCTTCTCTGATTGCGCCGTAATTGGCTCAGTGTTCTGTCACTCATGGGAATGCTACGTCACCGCAACCTCAGTCTACAGGGAGAGCTAGAAAGTTAAAGCCCCCTTAGATGCTGCCATAGATTTACATTAGAAGCGCCCATCCAAGAAGGCTCAAGGTCATTGGCCACAGATAAAATGACGTCAAATCACGTTATATCTACAGTAGCTTTCTTTGGACTGATCATGTTAACACCTTACTTTCAAAGTCTTAGCTAACAGTCATCATCCTGAATCATGTCAACAGTCTACTGGCAAATTATTTCCAATCCTTGTCATTAGAAGAAAATTGTAGATAAAGCGTATCGGTGCTCATCGGCCATTGGACATAAACACTACACAAGTTGTAAATCGCAAATTCAACAATGAGTGGTTTGGAAGGAATCAGTGGCAACTGCAAGCATTGCAAAGTAATCCCTATTTAGCTTCCCCTCCCTGCTATTGGGTGGAGAGGGTGTGTGGTCCAAGTCTGGGTTTCAGGGTCTCTTTTCCAAGCTTAAAAGGATAAACATTCACACGCAACACCCTGGGCCAGAAAAGGTTGAATACATTGGCCATGCTGTCAATCCATCATGACTGTTCAAAACAACTGGAAACTCGGAACTGGGAAATCTCAGACTTCAGTGAGTTCAAGACAACTGGGAACTCGGAACTGGGAAATCTCAGACTTCAGTGAGTTCAAGACAACTGGGAACTCGGAACTGGGAAATCTCAGACTTCAGTGAGTTCAAGACAACTGGGAACTCGGAACTGGGAAATCTCAGACTTCAGTGAGTTCAAGACAACTGGGAACTCGGAACTGGGAAATCTCAGACTTCAGTGAGTTCAAGACAACTGGGAACTCGGAACTGGGAAATCTCAGACTTCAGTGAGTTCAAGACAACTGGGAACTCGGAACTGGGAAATCTCAGACTTCAGTGAGTTCAAGACAACTGGGATTCGGAACTGGGAAATCTCAGACTTCAGTGAGTTCAAGACAACTGGGAACTCGGAACTGGGAAATCTCAGACTTCAGTGAGTTCAAGACAACTGGGAACTCGGAACTGGGAAATCTCAGACTTCAGTGAGTTCAAGACAACTGGGAACTCGGAACTGGGAAATCTCAGACTTCAGTGAGTTCAAGACAACTGGGAACTCGGAACTGGGAAATCTCAGACTTCAGTGAGTTCAAGACAACTGGGAACTCGGAACTGGGAAATCTCAGACTTCAGTGAGTTCAAGACAACTGGGAACTCGGAACTGGGAAATCTCAGACTTCAGTGAGTTCAAGACAACTGGGAACTCGGAACTGGGAAATCTCAGACTTCAGTGAGTTCAAGACAACTGGGAACTCGGAACTGGGAAATCTCAGACTTCAGTGAGTTCAAGACAACTGGGAACTCGGAACTGGGAAATCTCAGACTTCAGTGAGTTCAAGACAACTGGGAACTCGGAACTGGGAAATCTCAGACTTCAGTGAGTTCAAGACAACTGGGAACTCGGAACTGGGAAATCTCAGACTTCAGTGAGTTCAAGACAACTGGGAACTCGGAACTGGGAAATCTCAGACTTCAGTGAGTTCAAGACAACTGGGAACTCGGAACTGGGAAAATAAGTTTTGAACAGTCATCCATCTCGGAATTTGAAGTTGGGAACTCTCTTTCTAGAGTTCTGACCTGAAGATCTTTTTTTTATTTATTTATTTACTTTTTAAATTTTACACCTTTTTCTCCCCAATTTTGTGGTGTCCAATTGTTGTTGTAGCTACTATCTTGTCTCATCGCTACAACTCCCGTACGGGCTCGGGAGAGACGAAGGTTGAAAGTCATGCGTCCTCCGATACACAACCCAACCTAGCTGCACTGCTTCTTAACACAGTGTGCATCCAACCCGGAAGCCAGCCGCACCAATGTGTCGGAGGAAACACTGTGCACCTGGCAACCTTGGTTAGCGCGCACTGCGCCCGGCCCGCCACAGGAGTCGCTGGTGCGCGATGAGACAAGGACATCCCTACCGACCAAGCCCTCCCTAACCCGGACGATGCTAGGCCAATTGTGCGTCGCCCCATGAACCTCCCGGTTGCGGCCGGTTACGACAGAGCCTGGGCGCGAACCCAGAGTCTCTAATGACACAGCTGGCTTTGCAGTACAGCGCCCTTAACCACCCGGGAGGCATACCTACGTCATGATTCGATCTTGTTTTTTTCTGAGTTCCCAGTAGTCTTGAAAGCACCATAAATCCATAGAATGCCAGACTTCCAAATTTTCCCACAAGAAGGACCGCCGCGCCACCTTCCTGTTCAAGTGAGCACAGCACAACGAGTCCAAATATGTATTGTATGCTGCTGAATAAATTATGTAATATGTCAGGGAAATATGTATACTGAGGCTAAGAAAGTAATACTTAGTGTATGTTGTGTAGTAAGCTGTTAGTAGCCCATGTGCCTCAACCTAATAGTTTGGTCCCTTTCCCCCTCATAATTTAGCCTACTGTTCTGACTTGGTGGTGCACATGTAGCCTATAGCCTGTTTTAGAGAAATGTCATCATTGAATATTGTAGGAGCTTTCATTGTCTCCTTATATGCCCCCTTTATTTATCATACGGTTCTGACTTGGTGTATAGGGACAATACTGTAAGAACGGCCCATGTTCTGAATTCTGGCACTGTACACTTCAAAAGTGCTGAACAAATAGTTATATTGACTACGTCCGTCTTAGCTTGCTCATTAATGTCTTAATCAAAGTTACGGATTGCCTCTTATCCGCTCATTGTTCCCTTATGCCACAGTTTGTACATCTCAATTGTCAGTAGAAACCACATTTGTTTAAGCAAGTCAGCCATATCAGCTATGTATTTATTTATTTTTAAGCCAGTAAATGAGGCTGAATAAACTGTTTCGAGGCCAGACATGGCTCTGTTGATAGCCAGGTGTAGCATGGTAAGTATTCACTCCATTGTGTTGAAAAGAAAGCTCTGCTGTTGGGACAGATTTATGTTGGCCTTAACAGTTTGTGGGCACCTTTGTCACCATTAATGCATTGTTTAGTGTTGTATTGTATAGTGGCTTTGCTGGCATACATCTAAAAAATATATGTTGAGTTTGCCCCACCAAGATTTACATGCTAAAATCGCCACTGCCCCAGTGGCATGTTAATTAGAGCGTAGATGCTTCTTCGGTTCAGTCGCTGTGCGCCTAGGTCTACTATTTGACCACAAGGTGTCGCCAAGACAATGTACTTTATCATTCAGGCAGACATGTAATTTTAGCGTTTGGGCCTTACGTGCTGCGTATACCATTTGACCACAAGGTGGCGGCAATACAGTGTTATACAGTAGTTCTGAAAGAAACACATAGTGCCAGACAGTCATGTTTTTTTAATAGATGCACTTTGGGTTGTTGTCCACATGATGGCCCTATTTCCCATAGGAAAGACTGGCCTGCCTGCACTGGCATTGACAAACTACTTTGTATGCCGGTTTGGGCCTAAACCTACAAGCGAGTCGAATGTTGTGTTCACATTTGCTGGACGAATTAAATTGATTTGAGTCACACCGCCGCCTCCATGCCATATCACCATAATGCACTAATTACCTGCTTCTGCATTATTCACACGTATCACCATGAATCATACCCCATGTTGTTTATTAGTGTTAACCATATGTGTGAGTAATAGTGTTTATCACACTCAATATGACTCTCCCTCTCACACACACACACACACTGCGATCATATCCTAGGCCTAGACCTCCCACCACTGACCCAGAAAATGCATAATATGGCTTCAGCTTGCAAAAATGAGCAATTAATCAGTAATACAATGTTATTGTTGCACATTGAGGCTGTTCACCAACAACCATAGATCTACTTGAGTTCTGTATTAGGGATAGTCAATGGACAGGGGGAAGAAAGTAATGAGTAAATTGAACTGACGTTATATAGTTACACAAGAATGAAGGCTACTCATTTCCAGGGCAGGCATATAAGCAAAGTCTTTAATTTCCACCAATATATATTTCAGAAGTTACCTATCACAGGGCCTCCAGCTACACCGTGTGTAATTTTATAGCTAGATATCGACATTTAGCTTGGGCCCTCTTCCAGGGCTGTAATAGTGTCCATATTGGATGCATCTCAAACTGTTTGCCAAAATGAAACTATCGGCCTGCCGTCTGGCGCCTAAGGGCTGAGCTGCAAAAATGTGAAGCTTCTTCGGCTCAGTGTTAATTTAAGGACCATAGCTAGGCTACTTTTTTATAGTAAGCAGGCCAAGAATATTGTGATGGCCGGATGGTGTGTAGGCTAGGTGTGTTAGGCTATTCAATATGTGTGAATTTGATGTTTTAGTCGTATAATTATTGGAATTAAGTTTAGATTGAATAGGCTCAACTTTTGAGATCATGTATGTTTTATGTGTATTTATTGTTGTTCTTAATCTTTATCTTTACGACTTCAGTTGGATTGTAGTCATAAGTGTCGAATCTATTTAATGTGGAAAGGACCTTTAGCTCTGTGTGCCCAATCGTTCCTGCTAGAGCGCCCATGCTGGTTGCTGTCCATGGTGCTAGAACCGGCTATGTACGTGGTGCTGAAACTCCCAACTCATAGCTACCGCGGATACAATGTCTGGTAGGCTCCTTTTTTAAACCTTTATTTAACTAGGCAAGTCAGTTAAGAACAAATTCGTATTTTCAATGACGGCCTAGGAACAGTAGGTTAATTGCCTATTCAGGGGAAGAACGACAGATTTGTACCTTGTAAGCTCGGGGATTTGAACTTGCAACCTTTCGGTCTAACGCTCTAACCACTAGGCTACCCTGCCTCCCCATATGCCTTTTTAATCTGTGGTGTATATCAATGTCTTGACAAGGTTGTAATGCACATTGTTCTATTTGGATTTCGTAGGCTATTAAAATAGGAATGAAAGGCCGATTCTTGATTCTAGCTTCAAGTGATGTAATTCCCTTCGTGCCAATTTGTTTTTTCATACTTGTCTGCCATGTCACGTCCCGATTTAGCGCTTATATCCCCTTATTCGCCACACTCTCCTCTAAAATGGCGTGATTACAGCGTATGGCCGTTTAAACATGCCGTGTCGTGCAGTGGTAGATAGACTGGCCAACTCTGTAGCCTACGCTGCTGCTTTAAAAAAAGAGCCTGGTTGCGGAGCGCTGACGTAACTGGCTTGTCGTACATGTGGGTTTGACATTCGGTAGACTATGCTGATCACTGATCACGGCCCCCGCTCAAAGGAGATTCCCAATAGTTAAGAGCAATACAGAGGGGTTTTCCTCGGAAGCAATATCATCCCACGCAATTAGGAGCCGAGATTCCTGCAAAACAATCCCACATCAACTCGTAATCCATCTAGAATCGTCGTGTATAGCAGCAGCAGGAGCCATGTCTGTAGCTGGGTTTAAGAAACAGTTCCACAAAGCTACTCAGGTAAGCCGCATTGTTAATTCAAATAATACAGAACATTGTCGTGCCTTTTGGATATAGTAGCCTAATCATGTAGATGCATTGAGAATGTCAAGGGTTTTCGTGATTGCTGGTTAATGCTGTGTGAGGTTGTTGTTGAAAGGATAACATAACGGTATCTGCCTCATTAGTTATGCGCAGCGTTTTTCCGTGGTAGACAGTTTGTAGCATATTCGCGGTTGCATCATGGCTAATACGGTTTATTGTGAGGAAATTGATCTTCCTATCACAACTGCACCGCATGTATCCCTTCAATGGCGCTCGAATCCCCTACATGAATGACATTAAAAAGGACTGGCGCGACGCAGCAATGCGCCACGGGCCGCATCATTCTTATCCCTCTGAAACGTGCAGAGAGAGTGATAAATTAACCTTTGACATTCTATGCAGAGAGTGATTTCAGGTCAAAAGAACAAAATGGGGATTGTTTTCACGATAATCCCTTTGCTCTACGGTCCGTGCTATCCGGGATCCTTGGGATGTCCCTAGCGGATTGGAAAATGCCATGTTTTAAATGGTTAAGATTAGTGTTTAGTGTAGGGACGTCCCAAGGATACCGGATAGCACTGACCGTCTACATCACAGACCGTCGGTACAGGACAGATGGTCTGAAAATGTGATGATTGGTACACCTTCTCCACTTCACATGACGTTCCGCCTGTACCGGAGAAAAACTCCAGCTTGGAACAACGAATAATGTTATTATCTGGTTTTTCTACCATAAGAGCTAGACCAGTGCGTTATTAAATCGCCTTTATGTAACCGTTAAATGAGTCCTGGTTGAAATCCTCCCAACGCGGTTGCGCAGGTTGACCTCGCCGCCCTCTAAAACCGGGCATCTCACGACCGACATCTAACTGTCCTGACAAACTGTCTAGAGTTAGGCCTACTGAATCTAATTCCTCCCGGGGTGCTTTCTCCAACTTGCTGACGATGCAGAAAACCGTACAATGTGTGAAATGATCCGTCATTTAAGTATAATTGTAATGCATCCCGGTGGACGCATCTACACACTGCAATATGGTTTAGGGCCATCCCAATCTCTGTTTAGTGTTTTTACTGGTTTAAAAATAGACTATAGCTAATGCTGTTTTAATCACTTTGGACGGATTTAAGACACCGTTGGGAAGTGTCTGTGCGCCCCATTGGCCTGTCCCCTTTAAAACGCCCGGCTCACCGCGGTTCAGTCCTGCCAAAGTGATGTCCAAAGACGTGTTCTGCACCAGCCCTGAGTGTCTCTAACTGAAGGGCTTACATTTTATCTTCAAGCTGGGTTTAACCTCCCTGGAGAGTTCGCGGGGGTGTTGTGTTGGAGTGCAGGGTGACATGCGCTCTAGGCCACATGCAGCAGGAGGACCTAGAACAGGGCTGAGTCACCCTGTCACTCTGGCCATGTCTACACTTGACACTTGCATGTTACTTCTGCTATCAGAATGCGAAGATCGCATTGAAAAGACTGGCCTAGACACACAAAAGTGGCTTTGTGGTCTGATTGTGTTCAGATCTGGCTGACCACTTCAGGAGGTGGTCAGGGTTGCATTGTGTGTGGATTCCTCCTCAGTGTGGATGCAATCAGGCTACCGAAAGCGCATACAGTGGGCGACATCATCAGCACTTCTTCCACAAGTCTCCAGAAAACTTGTGTTTTGGGACGGAGAGGCACCTTTTCATTATAACATTGGAGGAAATGCGTTTCTAGCATGTGAGGAACATGTTTTCTGGCCTTATAAATGTTAGCCAGCTAGCTAATATTTAGAAAAACTATTTTTTGTTTGGTAGTTCTGCTAACCTGTTTGCAATCCCTGTAGTGTTTGTTTGCTAGCTTGCAGGCTAGCTACAGAGGTTAGCTGGCTAGTTTGCTACGGTAGTTAGCAACTGACATCAGTTGTTGTGTTATCATATTTAGCCTATTCCACCGTTTTGTAGAGTGAATACTGGCATTTGAATATAGTGCTGGAAAAGGGATTCCAGACACACTGTGGACACGCTAGACATGTTTCATGCCTGACGCGTTCAGAACTCCATGATCAGAACTCTATGATCAGAACACTAACACGGCATGAACTGTCAAGTCTAAACAAGGCCTCTGTCCTCTCTCACACTGGTTTAGTACACTACACACACACACACACACACACCCCATGACATTAGTCATCAGCTGACAGTCAATTAAGTTATATTGTATGTGCAGTCACTTGTTAAGAGACAAGCAAAGACAATGACTGAATCATACAGTCAATGAATACTGCCAAATGCACAGCAACAGGTCATTGAATGTCAGCTGCTTCGATCTCAACATTCAGTTCATGTTCAATACACTTTGAACATTGTGTCCCATAACTGTTACGCCACATGCAATGTGTTACCAATGAATGATGCAAGTTAATGGTTTCTAATGTATCATAAGGCCGTTTCAACCTGTCAGAGTATATGTACTACTACTTTGAGAAACAGTGAGATGTACAAATATCCTTGTGGTAGAAGTAGCCAAGCCATGTCTGGGTAGAATAGTGATGTAGTTGTGGTCAAGTCACCTGAAGGAGGGAGCTGACTGTCACAGTGGGAAACCTTATCTATCCCTTTAGATTTGACCTCGGGGCACCCAGACTGTGTGTATGTGTCACCATAGACATACAGATGTAGTCATACATCGTTGGTCTTTACAGCAGTGGGCCTATATTTAATTTATTACTGTTATTTTACCAGGTAAGTTGACTGAGAACACATTCTCATTTACAGCAACGACCTGGAGAATAGTTACAGGGGAGAGGAGGGGGATGAATCAGCCAATTGAAAGCTGGGGATGATTAGGTGGCCATGATGGTATGAGGGACAGATTGGGAATGTAGCCAGGACACCGGGGATCTTTAGTGACCACAGATAATCAGGACAGAAGTTTAATATCCCATCCAAAAGATGGCACCCTACACAGGGCAATGTCCCCAATCACTGCCCTGGGGCATTGGGATATTTCTTAGCCCTGAGGAAAGAGTGCCTCCTACTGGCCCTCCAACACCACTTCCAGCAGCATCTGTTCTCCCATCCAGGGACCAACCCTGCTTAGCTTCAGAAGCAAGCCAGCAGTGGGATGCAGGGTGGTATGCTGCTGGCCAATATGAGTGTATAAGTTTATGAGTGTATAAACCCCAGGAGGTATAGGAGGAGCTCTCTCCTGCTATCTGCCTTTACACACACACACACTCTGCATGCTGCACTCAGTCTCCCATGCAGTGACAGCAGGGCTCCCTCTATTCATCTGAGAGCAAATGTTATGCCTGTCCCCTGACAGAGGAGATCAGTGGGGAAGATGGGTGGATGAACAGGCCTAAGGAGGGGGGAGGGGCTTATGGGTGGGGTCTCCACTTGGCTGACCCTCAACACTGGGACCCCACAAGGGTGCGTTCTCAGCCCCCCTCCTGTACTCCCTGTTCACCCACGACTGCGTGGCCACTCACACCTCCAACTCATTCATCAAGTTTGCAGACGACACAACAGCAGTGGGCTTGATTACCAATAACGACGAGACGGCCTACAGGGAGGAGGTGAGGGCACTCTGAGTGTGGTGTCAGGAAAACAACCTCTCACTCAACGTCAACAAAACAAAGGAGATGATCGTGGACTTCAGGAAACAGCAGAGGGAGCACCCCCCTATCCACATAGAAGGGACAGCAGTGGAGAAGGTGGAAAGTTTTAAAGTTCCTCGGCGTACACATCAGACAAACTGAAATGTTCCACCCCACAGACAGCGTGGTGAAGAAGACGCAACAGCACCTCTTCAACCTCGGAGGCTGAAGAAATTTGACTTGTCACCCAAAACCCTCACAAACTTTTAGATGCACAATCGAGAACATCCTGTCGGGCTGTATCACAGCCTGGTACAGCAACTACTATCCCAGCCTGGTACGGCAACTGCTCCGCCCACAACCGTAAGGCTCTCCAGAGGGTAGTGAGGTCTGCACAACGCATCACCGGGGGCAAACTACATGCCCTCCATGACACCTACAGGACCCGATGTCACAGGACAGCCAAAAAGATCACCAAGGACAACAACCACCCGAGCCACTGCCTATTCACACTGCTACTATCCAGAAGGTGAGGTCAGTACAGGTGCATCAAAGCTGGGACCGAGAGACTCAAAAACAGCTTCTATCTCAAGGCCATCAAACTGCTAAACAGTCATCACTCACTGGCCACTTTAATAAATTAATCACTAGTCACTTTAAATAATGCCACTTTAATAATGTTTACATATCTTACGTTACTCATATCACATGCATATACTGTATTTTATACCATCTATTGCACCTTGCCTATGCCGCTCAGCCATATATTTATATGTAAATATTCTCATTCACCCCTTTACATATGTGTGTATTAGGTAGTTGTTGGGGAATTGTTAGATACTTATTAGTTATTACTGCACTGTCGGAACTAGAAGCATTTCGCTACACTTGCATTACCACCTGCTAACCATGTGTATGTGACCAATAAGATGTCATTTGATTTGGTATAAGTTTTTAATATGTGATCGTTCTGGTTACAAGACAAAGCATCTATCTCTAAAAGGTCAAAAGTGTATGTTGTTCCTTTGAAGGTTTACATCTGATCCAGGGTCACCTTTTGTGGCTTTGGCTCATAGTGGTTAAGGTCCAGTGACCTGATCTGAAATCAGTTCTAACAGATGCAATGATCCAGAACATTATTGTACTGGATGTCCCGGGAATCTCAACTGACCCGACATTGACCAGAGCTAATGCTAATGGCTAATTACCCATCAGACCCTGCCTTGCCTGTGTGATTATGTAGCAGATGCTTTGTGGTGTATATTTTATGCTCCATTCCCCTCCTGCACGCTGTGCATTATCCCTTCTTCACTCAGGCTTTATGGGCCAGGGCTCTGTGGGGAACAGCTGGCCATAAAAAGCTGCTGGTTTCACTGAGGGATTTAGTACACACACTTAAACAGTTGTGTACACACACACACACACACACACACACACACACTGTTCACTCTCTTACACAATCTCTCTCGCACGCACTGTACAAGGGCAACTGCAATGCAGTCCATTTAATATTGGTGAGAGAGGAGAGGGAAGCACGGGGCATGAAGGTTAAAGCAACCAAGTCTCCCTCCATCCCTTCACTGGACACGAATCCATCCTGATCTCTTCCTAGAGAAGCTTTATAAGTTGAAAT
>NW_027259268.1:0-35947 GCF_045791955.1 Oncorhynchus clarkii lewisi | reverse complement strand
TGGTTAGAGCTAGTTTGCGCTGTTCTGTGAAGGGAGTAGTACACAGCGTTGTACGAGATCTTCAGTTTCTTGGCAATTTCTCGCATGGAATAGCCTTCATTTCTCAGAACAAGAATAGACTGACGAGTTTCAGAAGTAACTTCTTTTGTTTCTAGTCATTTTGAGCCCGTAAACAAACCCACAAATGCTGATGCTCCAGATACTCAACTAGTCTAAAGAAGGCCAGTTTAATTGCTTCTTTAATCAGAACAACTGTTTTCAGCTGTGCTTACATAATTGCAAAGGGGTTTTTCTAATGATCAATTAACCTTTTAAAATGATAAACTTGGATTAGATAACACAACGTGCCATTGGAATACAGAAGTGATGGTTGCTGATAATGGGCCTCTGTAGATATTCCATTAAAAATCAACCGTTTCCAGCTACAAAATTCATTTACAACATTAACAATGTCTACACTGTATTTATGATAAATTTGATGTTATTTTATCTTATTTTCTTTCAAAAACAAGGACATTTCTAAGTGACCCCAAACTTTTGAACGGTAGTGTATATACAGCAATGCAAATGTATATTTAATTTATATTTAATCTGTATAAATGTGTGCAATTACCAAACATTACATGGATTATATTACTTTTATTTATAATTCATACACATTAGCCTATGGTTTCAATATATTAATCTATCCTGTCTCTTTCAATAATAAATAGCCTACTCAATAAATTATCCCGTTTTCTAAAGCAATATAGCTCTCACAACAGTTGTATGTAAATCTATAAATGGATTACATTTGTTATCATGTCCAGTTGCCATGCTGTAAATTGTTGTAATCACAGCAGATAAGATGTCATATCTATTTCTATTGAATAATTGTGATTCATATGTAATTAATATTTTTTCAGAGAGGACTGACCAAGAAAGTGGTCAGCACATTTTCCTATAGTTGGAAGAAGGCGAAGGTCGAGAGCCATGCGTCCTCCAAAACACGACCCTGTCCAAGCAGCACTGCTTCTTAAACCCGGCTGTGTAGTGATGCCGCTAGCACTGCGATGCCACACAAGTCCTCAACTGGCAGCTTCATTAAATAGTACTCGCAAAACACCAGTCTCAACGTCAACAGTGAAGAGGCGACTCCGTGATGCTGGCCTCTCAGTATGGCCAATAAAAAGCAAAGATTAAGATGGGCAAAAGAACCTCGGGTTTCCCGGGCCACAGGAGTGTGCAAGAAAGTGGTCAGCACATTTTCCTATAGTTGGAAGAAGCAGAAGACCCTGACAAAGTACACAGGATAAACTTAGCCTGCCCTCGACGAGCTCTTCACGGAATCCCGACAAGTTGGTGATCTCGACTGCAGATGATGGAAAGAGTCCTGGAGCAAAAGGGCAGCAGACAAAAAAAACATGGCACCCTGCAACCTCCTGGCAAGACATTGAGGTCTTTGACTCTATCACAGCAATACTTAAGCCTCTCCAGAATTTCACAGATGCCCTGTAAGGAGAGACATACGTGAGTGTGTCCTATCTGAAGCCTGTCCTCCATTTGTTCAGGACGGAAGTTCTGAAATCAAACGAGGGCAAAGCCAAACTGAACCGAGAGATCAAGATGAGGGTCCTCAATTACCTGAATGACAAATACACCAACCTTGAAACAGATGAGCTGCTCATCATGGCTACCTTTCAGTACCCAAGGTTCAAGACCACCTACATGACCACTGAGAAGCTGGTGGAGGTGAAGGTGAGAGCTGCCTCCGAGACAGAAACCCTCCTGGTAGGGAACACAGCCGTGGGAGACTTCTCTCTTGAAGAGAACCAGAGTGAGAGAGAGAAAGAAGCTGCCACTGCTCCACAAATCAGCAAATAAGTCCAAAAAGAGCCTTGGGAGCTTCTTTAAGAAAAGCAGTAGTGAACCTGCCTTGAGAACCCAGAGACAGGTCATGGAGAAAGAGCTGGACAGCTACACTCTGATGGCAGCAGAGTGAGGCTGATCCTTTGGAGTGGTGGCGAGTTCACACGTCCAACTTCTCACAAGTGAGTTGTCTGGCAAAGAAATACTTATGCATCCCTGCCACAAATTCGTCCCAAGAGCATTTAGTCACATGCCACAGGGCAACTTTGAAGCCAGAAACTGTCAATAGGCTGGTGTTTCTGGCACAGCATTTGTGAAGAGGGAGGCAGTGAATTGTTACATGGTGAAGAAGTTAGTTTGAAAGAGTTTACAACTTGAAATCATAATGACCAGTGTAATGCTGAAAAAATATGCCACTTCTTATATTTGCCAAGAAAAGTAAAAACAAAATTGTTTACATTTTCTTTACATCCCAAGTAGTTTAAATATTTTTGTATTTAATATTACTGGATATTTATTTAACTCATGTGCTTTTGTTTATGTATGCAGTTTTACCACAGAATGTATATATATATTTGCAATGCCCTCTTTCTGTTTCTACGAGGTTAAAATAAATATTTTGTCATTTATTAATTATGAAGGGCTTATAAAATGTTTGAAAAAATGTTTACAGTATACTGTGATATTATATCGTTATCGTCCGGACAGTGGAAAATATTGTGATATGAATATTTGTTAATATCTGTAACGGCAGATTTCCTCCTCTTCGTCTGAAGAGGTGTAGAATGAGGTTTCTGTTATGCACTATAGCCATTACCATATATATGATTGAATATTATCTGCTGTTGGCTTGTGTGGATGTATGTATGTGTTATGCAACATAGCTGACTTGAAACATTGTTAAAAGCTTCAGGGCCATGGGCCTTTCTTATGATGGAAAAATACAGAGTAGCATGGGGTTGCAGAACAAGCGGTCTTTTGTTAGATAACAGGAGCCAGGTGCGAGATAACGGTATCGAGCATGAGCGCATGGATGTTCTTCACAGCAACAGTTACATCTATGAACAGAAGCGCCAAAAGGCGGGGACCCGCCTGAGCGCCTGCAATAGGCTGAGCAAGTTTAAACCACGCCCAGCCTCTACTGTGATAGGCCAACAGACGGGTTGGAACTGTCTATCACAGTATAAAGAATACTGTTTACATACATCTTGTCAGTTCTCTGTTTTGCCCAGCGAGGTGGGACAGAGAGCCCGTATATACGAAAATTGCATTTACCACTTATTGCTTAGCTAATTAAAAATACATAGTATACAATCGGTGACTCATTGTCATATTTATCCTGATACCAGATTCGAATTGACGCAATTCTAACAATTGGTGACCCTGGACGTGATCTGGAGTGAACACTATGAAATACAAAAACAATACAATAAAGTGAATATAACCGAAACAGTCCCGTGTGGCACAAACACTGACACAGGAAACAAACACCCACAAACCAACAGTGAAACCCAGGCTACCTAAATATGGTTCCCAATCAGGGACAACGATAATAACATCTGCTAACCATGTGTATGTGACCAATGTGACCAATAACATCTGCTAACCATGTGTATGTGACCAATAACATTTGATTTGAAGTGGCTTCAGCACTTCATTAATCATTCAGTGAAGGAGAGCCCTCCTCTTCGATGGGCACATGAGCCAGATGTCTTCCACCACACTGCACCCATAGGTTGAGTTCTCCAAGGTAGCTGGAGACCACTCAGCCATTTTGAAGCACTCCTACATGGTAAGCAATACAGAAAATGTCAAGAGTATTCCACTACCCCGTACCAGCGCTGTAAGGACATGTGCTATGTGGTGGAAGGGATTAAGAAGTGTGGCCTCTTCCCTTTTGACTTTTCAGCCATTGAAGGGTGCCATTTAATGCCGTCTCGGTCTCTACTGAGTCTCAACATCGCCTCTCCTGGAACCACCAGCACCTCCTCCCCAGCGACCACTCAGCCCCTGCTCCAAACCCAGCCCTAGAAGAGCACCCCTAATCGAGGGAATTCAGATCAGGGAGGGTAGATCAGCTTTAATATTGTAAATAGATTGTA
The DNA here is from genome assembly GCF_045791955.1 of Oncorhynchus clarkii lewisi. NCBI lineage: Eukaryota > Metazoa > Chordata > Actinopteri > Salmoniformes > Salmonidae > Oncorhynchus > Oncorhynchus clarkii. The sequence continues at coordinate 31,997 of NW_027259268.1, read as the reverse complement.
GTTTCCATCAATGTAATTGTCTGCATCACTTCCAATCCCCCATATATCTTTTGCATATATTTGTACAGTGGGGCAAAAAAGTATTTAGTCAGCCACCAATTGTGCAAGTTCTCCCACTTAAAAAGATGAGAGAGGGCTGTAATTTTCATCATAGGTACACTTCAACTATGACAGACAAAATGAGGGGGAAAAAATCCAGAAAATCACATTGTAGGATTTTTTATGAATTTATTTGCAAATTAGAAATCTATTACCCTCAACAGTGTTATCTTGTGATCAAAGCCATCAGCGTTTTGTTATTATTGGTGCCTTAAAAATGTTAGCTAACGGGTTAGCAATTAGCATGTTTGACATTTCAGTGGAAATACTACTATTTTCAGCTTTATAATTAATATGTCCCGTATTAATTGGCATACGGTTCCCATTTATTGGCCATCTTACTATTGTTTAATTATATAGCCGTTTAAGTCTTTGAAGTGTTTACTTTTTTAATTTATTTACTTGCCCTTCGACTTTTCATTGCGTAGCCCGATGCACCCTCTTGTGGTTCTTCATCTTCACCAACAGTTTTTTACAGTGTTATAACCAAATAACATCTTATAATATGTTTTTAGAAACTACATGAAAGTTTAATACTCAAATATAAATGAGTATGAATAATTTACATCAAATAAAAGTTTCATTTCAGTGATGTGCATAAACAATGAAAATACTGTTGGAGTTTGTGTTGCAGATATGCACTTAGAAAGTAAAGGAAAGGGCCTCCCGGGTGGCGCAGTGGTTAAGGGCGCTGTACTGCAGCGCCAGCTGTGCCATCAGAGTCCTGGGTTCGCGCCCAGGCTCTGTCGTAACCGGCCGCGACCGGGAGGTCCGTGGGGCGACGCACAATTGGCCTAGCGTCGCCCGGGTTAGGGAGGGCTTGGTCGGTAGGGGTGTCCTTGTCTCATCGCGCACCAGCGACTCCTGTGGCGGGCTGGGCGCAGTGTACGCTAGCCAAGGTGGCCAGGTGCACGGTGTTTCCTCCGGCGCATTGGTGCGGCTGGCTTCCGGGTTGGATGTGTTAAAGAAGCAGCATGACTTTCAACCTTCGTCTCTCCCGAGCCCGTACGGGAGTTGTAGCGATGAGACAAGATAGTAGCTACTACAACAATTGGATACTACGAAATTGGGGAGAAAAAGGGGTAAAATTCAAAAAAATACATTTAAAAAAAATAAAAAAGTAAAGGAAGAAATACACAAGATGGGTTGAATCAATATATATATTATATTTTAAACATAGAATTGCATATGAAAATAAATAAACTATGAAGATAGGGATTCTACTGGACCGGTGGTTTGGCCCCCTAGTTACATTTTATATCATCATGATTAACAGGAACCTAATACTGTTAGTAACATTGTTGTCCACAAAAAGTGCTCGGTTGCTGTCCGGTGGTCCCCCAATGTGTCCGGTGGTCACCCAATGCCTCCAGCAGCCTAAGAGAGTTGAGACCCTATTTGAACCTGTTATGTTTTCAAAAATAAGTTTAAATGACAATATAGTGATGTGTATTGATTTAGCGGGGTGGACCGATTAAAAATTACTTATGTTAAAGGAGTTCATGACAAATCCTTCACAGATGTATGACAAGAGTTGCCTTACTGCTCAAAGGCCACCAATTCAACCACACCATCCCTGTCCTCCATTGTCTTGACAACGATCCATTTCATCCCCAGTAGGCTCAGCCTGTACTGATTCCTCCAATTTGTTCTTCACCTCTTGTCGGTCCTCTGCTTTTTTTCTCTAGAATTTTTTTAAAATGTATGACAGGCAATCAATCATTTTAAACACAGCAAAATAAACCATACATGTAAAAAAAAGTGTTATCTATTATTTCCTGTTGCTGTTAGGGAGAACATAAAACAACATTTCCCACATGTGCTCTCAGTGTAGTATGGCTCACCTCCTCCAGACTGAGTGGAGGAGCAGGCTTCCCACACACTGCTGCGTAGAGTCGCTCAGAGAAGAAGTGTGGCCCACTGATACACTGATCATTTTCCCAATGGTTCCATACAGGCCTTCATGTGATGCTGACAAGACAATTTTAAATGTGTGCCAGCTTTATTATCGGTATGATGGACAAAGCACCCGAAATACCCTCTTCACTAATTGTTTTGGCTTAAATTCTGTATTTTACATGAAAATCAGACCTTAATATGTGGTAAAAGAGAAGGCTTATACAATGGACATCAAGGGACAGCAGTTTCGCTCCTTCCGGATTTACCTGGGGGAATGTTTCCCCCAAAACATCCAAGAAGCTGCTGTCCTTCAGACCATGGCGGACATTGATCTGCCTCACAGGATACTCTAAAGATACTGAGATATGGAAACATTATTTCAATCTAATAAAAAGTATCCTAATATATAGTGGGCTCCAAAATTATTGGCACCCCTGACTGGCAATGCACAAACAATGCTTAAACAATTAGAAACAATATAATTATAGAGAAACTCAAAATACCAACATGTGAGAAATACTGTACTTTATTCATGTTTCAATGGAAGCAACCAAAATAATTTATTGATTTAATTAAAAATCAATGTCCTCCAAATCAAGGTTTCACAATTAATGGCACCCTTAAAGATTACTGTAAATAACATCTACCAAAATTCACACCTAGCTTACTAGCTAGCTAGTTAGTTCAGTCCAGTCCATTGGCGCTTTATGTTCAAGCGATATTTGATAGGAAAAGTCTACAAAATCATAACACAACATAACAGCAATAGAAAGGCCTAGTTTACTCTGACACACTGTTAAATAACAAACAATAGTATAGCTAGCTAGAGGGGGAGTGTTACATTAACGTTAGATAGCTGTGCCGGTCAATGTTGACTTTTGCCAGGTATCACCTACCAGAATTAATCCTACCTTTGAACCACCTGATCCTCCTGGGGTGGTTGTACTTGGCTGGCAAAACTTAAAAAGCGGTCTCTCATGTTTTCATTTTTAGACTTGACTTAGTCATTTGTTGATGATGATGAGTTGACTTCACATGCACCTTATTTGTGATTGGCCAATATTTGCATATAGATTACATATTGTTATTTGACGTGTATCTTTTTGACACGCAAATACCCAAACGGCGTTCCATACCTGCAGGCTCCCCGCAGGAAGCATGATCCACCTGCAAGCTCCCCGCAGGAGTGTGAGTCTGAGGTGCCATGGTTGTGCTGTGACTTCTGTCAGCACTGGTTCCACTGCAGGAGTGTGAGTCTGAGGTGCCATGGTTGTGCTGTGACTTCTGTCAGCACTGGTTCCACTGCAGGAGTGTGAGTCTGAGGTGCCATGGTTGTGCTGTGACTTCTGTCAGCACTGGTTCCACTGCAGGAGTGTGAGTCTGAGGTGCCATGGTTGTGCTGTGACTTCTGTCAGCACTGGTTCCACTGCAGGAGTGTGAGTCTGAGGTGCCATGGTTGTGCTGTGACTTCTGTCAGCACTGGTTCCACTGCAGGAGTGTGAGTCTGAGGTGCCATGGTTGTGCTGTGACTTCTGTCAGCACTGGTTCCACTGCAGGAGTGTGAGTCTGAGGTGCCATGGTTGTGCTGTGACTTCTGTCAGCACTGGTTCCACTGCAGGAGTGTGAGTCTGAGGTGCCATGGTTGTGCTGTGACTTCTGTCAGCACTGGTTCCACTGCAGGAGTGTGAGTCTGAGGTGCCATGGTTGTGCTGTGACTTCTGTCAGCACTGGTTCCACTGCAGGAGTGTGAGTCTGAGGTGCCATGGTTGTGCTGTGACGTCTGTCAGCACTGGTTCCACTGCAGGAGTGTGAGTCTGAGGTGCCATGGTTGTGCTGTGACTTCTGTCAGCACTGGTTCCACTGCAGGAGTGTGAGTCTGAGGTGCCATGGTTGTGCTGTGACTTCTGTCAGCACTGGTTCCACTGCAGGAGTGTGAGTCTGAGGTGCCATGGTTGTGCTGTGACGTCTGTCAGCACTGGTTCCACTGCAGGTGTGTGCAGTGACGGTGGAGATGGGTTTTTGTGATTTCTGTGGCAATATAGGGATGGAGGTCGAGATTGAATTCTTTGTTTACATATGCAATCATTTATTTGTAAAAAATAATTACATGTCTAAAATATAATATATACAGTATACTTATTCAACCCTTCTAGTGTATTTCTTCCTTTACTTTCCAAGTGCATCTCTGCAACACAAACTCCAACAGTATTTTCATTGTTTATGTCAATGCACATCCCTGAAATTAAACTTTTATTTTATGTAAATTATTCATACTCATTTATGTTTGAGTATTAAACTTTCATCTACTTTCTCAAAACATTATAAGACATTATTTGGTTACAACACTGTAAAATATGTTGGTGAAGATGAAGAACTGGTCCCCATCCGTGTAGAGTTGATACAAGGCCATACACCTTGACACTCTTTGGTAAGGGTTGAACATGTCTGTCGTACCTTTCTAGAGATCAAATCATACAGGGTAGGTGGAAGGGGTTTCCTAAAGCAGGAATACAGTGATGATAAATCCACAACTGAACAGGGAAGCGTGATAAGGTCATTCAAATGTGAATGGATATAGGTGGTGAATATTTTCTGAAGGGACTGTATACCCAGGAAAATGACCACAATACTTTCATGACCATATAAGCAGATAAATCATGTTTTTTACGAAGTTAAGATTGTAAAAACAGTGTAGTATTCAGGAGGCCTGAGCGTATGCACTTACCGGATCAGTTTATGGTTGCCATCGATGTGCAACAAAGAATTTGGGCCTGCAACTCTGTACTGCCTCCGGTGTAGCCACTTCTGTATGGCTCTCCTCACAGCTCCCTGGGGGTTGACACGGATCAGACTGTCTGACCCTCTCCCACAGGACTTGAACACCTTCTCCTCTTAAGCGTGCCCTCACAGACTCTGCCTTCATTCTGTCTTATCAGCTCTTTGATCCTCTCATCCAGCTGAGCGTATGACAACCGTGCGTAGGACCTGAAAAGCTGAAAATTACTAATTACAAAAATAACTCAAAAAAAGATATATCAATCAGGAATGTGATCAAATCTAGAGAGGATGTAGAGATCTCCCTCTTGTGTTACAATTGCTTTATTCAATTACGATAACTTACCTCATGCGACACATTGAGAACATCTACCATTTGTCGGATGGTTATATGACAATCTATGAGGAAGCAAGCTGCTCCTTGGTGATGTGATACCGCCTTCCCTCCAAAGGCACGTGATAGGCTACTGAAATCAAAAATAGATCATTAATTACAACATACACTCCTAAAAACTTTGAGGTTAAAATACTATAAGAGTACCATATAGAATTTATGAACAGCATTATAGGCCAACCCAATTAATTTTTTAATTGATTTTTTAATTGAAAATCCGAGACTTAACACAGGACAGGTAAAATGATACAATCTCAGCCTTTGCCACGCATGTCGTACAAAAAAAAGGATACAAATGTAACAACTTTCCATTTTGGTTCTCGTTGTTGGATGTCCTTTGCCTCTTGTAGGAACTCCTCTGCAATATCACTTCATCCATCAAATGACCGCTTGCCCACCGAAGGCTACACAACATCTCTCGACTGAAAAATAGACCGCAGACCCAATTGGTCGAGTGAGATTTTATTTTATGTAGCTAACAACCCCTAAAGTACTCTCTTGTCTAAACTGTGCCAACTTTCAGAGCCTCTGACCTATGATGACAATCGTGCATTGACAGGCGATGCAGTTTTAACTAGCTACAAACTAGCTAAAAAGATATGTTCTTCATACAGACATTGCTAGCTAGCAACTGTACAGCAGTATAGTAACTAGTTAACGTTTTATAGATTCCATAACACCATACCAAAACAGGCCTTGTGCGTAAATTGATTTTGTCCCCCATACCAAACGTGATCACGACACGCAGGTTGAAATATCAAAACAAACTCTGAACCAAATATATTAATTTGGGGACCGGTCGAAAAGCATTAAACATTTATGGAAATGTTTCTAGCTATCTTGCAGTTGCTAGCTAATTTGTCCTATTTAGCTAGCTTGCTGTTGCTGTTGTCCTGGGATATAAACGTTGACTTTATATTGTATATATATATATAGTTGTTATTTTACCTGAAATGCACAAGGTCCTCTAAACTGAGAATTAATCCAAACAGAAAACCGATTCTTTTCTAGTCATCTCTCCTCCTTCCAGGCTTTTTCTTCTTTGGACTTCATATGGCGATTGGCATCTAACTTTCATAGTTACCACGACGACCGACCGATCTTTCAATCACCCACGTGGGTATAACCAATGAGGAGATGGCACGTGGGTATCTGCTTCTATAAACCAATGAGGAGATGGGAGAGGCAGGACTTGCACCGCACTGCGTTCAGCGTCACAAATAGAACTGACTTCTATTTTAGAGCTTAATTTTTGGCGAGCGCGAGCACTGTTCAATAATTGAATAACGTGTTTTACTTTATTTTGCAACGCGAGCGGTGTGGTCAGCATGTAACTAGATTATGTGCCTGGCTGCCCGAAGCTCTTTCTTTGCCATCTCCTTCTCACCCCTCTCCTGCCACTGGCGCTTGCATTCCTCCCCGGTGAAGCATGCGGCAAACACAAGGAGTCATTTGTGTGTATACATATATATGCAAAAAGATATATGGGGGATTGGAAGTGATGCAGACAATTACATTGATGGAAACTACAATCTATTTGCAATATAAAAGCTGATCTACCCTCCCTCCCAGGAAGTAAGGATATGAATTCCCTCGATTAGGGGTGCTCTTCTAGGGCTGGGTTTGGAGCAGGGGCTGAGTGGTCGCTGGGGAGGAGGTGCTGGTGGTTCCAGGAGAGGCGATGTTGGGACTCGGTAGAGACCGAGACGGCATTAAATGGCACCCTTCAATGGCTGAAAGGTCAAAAGGGAAGAGGCCACACTTCTTAATCACCTTCCACCACATAGCACATGTCCTTACAGCGCTGGTACGGGGTAGTGGAATACTCTTGACATTTTCTGTATTGTTTACCATGTAGGAGTGCTTCAAAATGGCTGCGTGGTCTCCAGCTACCTTGGAGAACTCAACCTATGGGTGCAGTGTGGTGGAAGACATCTGGCTCATGTGCCCATCGAAGAGGAGGGCTCTCCTTCACTGAATGATTAATGAAGTGCTGAAACCACTTCAAATCAAATGTATTGGTCACATACACATGGTTAGCAGATGGTATTGGTCACATGGTTAGCAGATGGTATTGGTCACATACACATGGTTAGCAGATGTTATTGGTCACATACACACGGTTAGCAGATGTTATTGGTCACATACACACGGTTAGCAGATGTTATTGGTCACATACACATGGTTAGCAGATGTTATTGGTCACATACACATGGTTAGTAGATGTTATTGGTCACATACACATGGTTAGCAGATGTTATTGGTCACATACACATGGTTAGCAGATGTTATTGGTCACATACACATGGTTAGCAGATGTTATTGGTCACATACACATGGTTAGCAGATGTTAATGGTCACATACACATGGTTAGCAGATGTTATTGTAAGTGTAGCGAAATGCTTGTGCTTCTAGTTCCGACAGTGCAGCAATATCAACAAGTAATCTAACAATTCCACAACAACTACCTAATACACACACATCTAAGTAAAGGGATGTAATAATAACAGTGGACCGTCCAAGGTTTGGAGGGGGGCCTCCCAGTGTGTAATGGCCACCGGAGAAACACTTGGGGTAGATGATAAACGGGGGGGTGGGAGTGGTCCTGTGATGTGCTCCTTGTTTCTCGGAGCCTCCTTGTTCCCTGGAGCCTGCTGGTACACATGTTTTGCGCCCTGGGGAGCCAGCGGTTTGTGCCTGCTCTGGTCGCTACGAAACCAAGACTCGATTTGTCTGGGTTTCTCCCTTAACCCACTCTCCTCCAAGCGCTCTCATAAGAAGTGAAGAAGGTGTCCATCGTCGGACGTGTGGCACACTCAGCTCTCCCCCTGTTCAAGGTGTCCGGCCTCCTCCTGAACATTTCCTACCACCTCTTCCCCAGTGGTAGGATTGTATCTCCTGAGTGCATAAAACCTTGTATAGAATAGAATATAAAATTGCCCATCCAGGATGAACACATCCACATTTGTATCACACACATTGAGAATGTGGGAGCAAAATATGTACATCAGACCACAGGAGAAGAGAGAGACACATAGTCTACTAAACACATAGTTTACGAGTCCTAATAAGGACAGACATACCAAAGAACACACCAGGCTAAACTTAAGGGGCCCATAGGATAAGATGTCATGCATTATTTTTGGGACATGAAGATGCTGAAGGAATGTCAGAAGAGACACATAGTCTACGAGTCCTAATAAGGACAGACATACCAAAGAACACACCAGGCTGAATGTAAGGGGGCCCATAGCATAAGATGGGCATGTATTATTTTTGGGACATGAAGACGTCCTGCCACTATTATAACTTAACTGAAAGCAGATATGGGCGTTATCGAGCTGAACAAGCAGGATGCACAGATTGGGATATAATGGTGGCAGATGGACTGAGGGAAGTAACTTCATTTGCATGTGGGATGGACTCATATGTTGTCTGTGCATAAATACAGAGCCAGAGCTTAGGGAAGGGAGTTGTTCCGCGGATCAGCTCGGCTTCTGATATTTTGTATTAAAAGCCTTTATTGAATTCACAAGTTCTTGTAAGTGTTAAATTTTGTTATGATTCTCCACGACAAGAACAGTCAGTCCAGCATTCTACATACATAAACATGTAGAGCACCTAATACCTGTGTATTTTGTCGGCGTATTTCATCAGCCTCTGTCTGGTGAAGGGGAACACATAGCTGGCGCAGTAGACACAATTCTCTGGTACTGCACCAGAGAATTGTCATCCTCCGGTGGATGCAATGTGGGTGGTCCACTGCGACCACCATGGATCACCCGGCCGCTCAGCCTGTACGCCAGGGTCTGCTGAGGTACCTCGGTAGATAAGAAAATAAAACTATTATTAGCAGATACAATTCATACATGTGGTAATCTCCTAAAAACAAAAGACGCCTTGGCAGCCTGGCAGATAACCATCCCTGCCCCACAGTCCTCCCATGGCATAGAACATGTCCACCTCACTCCACTGCTTCCTCTTGACTTTCTCTGTGCTGTGGTGGGAAATACATGTGGCTAATTAACTTATTGTCACGTTCTGACCTTTATTTCCTTTGTTTTGTCTTTATTTAGTATGGTCAGGGCGTGAGATGGGGTGGGCAGTCTGTTTGTGTTTCTATGTTTTTTCTATTTCTGTGTTTGGCCTGATATGGTTCTCAATCAGAGGCAGCTGTTTATTGTTGTCCCTGATTGAGAACCATATTTAGGTAGCCTGGGTTTCACTGTTGGTTTGTGGGTGTTTGTTTCCTGTGTCAGTGCCACACGGGACTGTTTCGGTTCGTTTATATTCACTTTATTGTTTTTGTATTTCATAGTGTTCAGTCTTTTCTATTAAAACATGGACACTTACCACGATGCGAATTGGTCCGATCCTTGCTACACCTCTTCAGACGAAGAGGAGGAAATCTGCCGTTACAGATATTAACAAATATTCATTTCACAATATTTTCCACTGTCCGGACGATAACGATATAATATCACAGTATACTGTAAACATTTTTTCAAACATTTTATGAGCCCTTCATAATTAATAAATGACAAAATATTGCTTTTAACCTCGTAGAAACAGAAAGAGGGCATTGCAATGATATATACATTCTGTGGTAAAACTGCATACATAAACAAAAGCATATGAGTTAAATAAATATGCAGTAATATTAAATACAAACATATTTAAACTACTTGGGATGTAAAGAAAATGTAAACAATTTTGTTTTTACTTTTTTTGGCAAATATAAGAAGTGGCATATTTTTCAGCATTACACTGGTCATTATGATTTCAAGTTGTAAACCCTTTCAAACTAACTTCTTCACCATGTAACAATTCACTGCCTCCCTCTTCACAAATTCAGTGCTAGGAACACCAGCCTATTGACAGTTTCTAGCTTCAAAGTTGCCCTGTGGCATGTGACTAAATGCTCTTGGGACGAATTTGTGGCAGGGATGCATAAGTATTTCTTTGCCAGACAAGATGCATAAGTATTTCTTTGCCAGACAACTCACTTGTGAGAAGTTGGACGTGTGAACTTGCCACCACTCCAAAGGATCAGCCTCACTCTGCTGCCATCAGAGTGTAGCTGTCCAGCTCTTTCTCCATGACCTGTCTCTGGGTTCTCAAGGCAGGTGCACTACTGCTTTTCTTAAAGAAGCTCCCAAGGCTCTTCTTGGACTTCTTTGCTCATTTGTGGAGCAGTGGCAGCTTATTTCTCTCTCACTCTGGTTCTCTTCATGAGAGAAGTCTCCCACGGCTGTGTTCCCTACCAGGAGGGCTTCTGTCTCGGAGGCAGCTCTCACCTCCACCAGCTTCTCAGTGGTCATGTAGGTGGTCTTGAACCTTGGGTCCTGAAAGGTAGCCATGATGAGCAACCCATCTGTTTCAGGGTTGGTGTATTTGTCATTCGGGTAATTGAGGACCCTCATCTTAATCTCTCGGTTCAGTTTGGCTTTGCCCTCGTTTGATTTCAGAACTTCCGTCTTGAACAAATGGAGGACAGGCTTCAGATCAAATCAAATCAAATTTTATTTGTCACATACACATCGTTAGCAAATGTTAATGCGAGTGTAGAGAAATGCTTGTGCTTCTAGTTCCGACAATGCAGTAATAATCAACGAGTAATCTAGCTAACAATTCCAAAACTACTACCTTATACACATAAGTGTAAAGGGATAAAGAATATGTACATAAAGATATATGAATGAGTGATGGTACAGAGCGGCATAGGCATCGAGTACAGTATATACATATGAGATGAGTATGTAAACAAAGTGGCATAGTTTAAAGTGGCTAGTGATACATGTATTACATAAAGATGCAGTAGATGATATAGAGTACAGTATATACGTATACATATGAGAAATAATGTAGGGTATGTAAACATTATATTAAGTAGCATTGTTTAAAGTGGCAAGTGATATATTTTACATCAATTCCCATCATTAAAGTGGCTGGAGTTGAGTCAGTGTGTTGGCAGCAGGAACAGTCTGATGGCCTTGAGATAGAAGCTGTTTTTCAGTCTCTCGGTCCCAGCTTTGATGCACCTGTACTGACCTCGCCTTCTGGACGACAAGCCGAATTTCTTCACGATGCTGTCTGTGTGGGTGGACCAATTCAGTTTGTCTGTGATGTGTACGCCGAGGAACTTAAAACTTACTACCCTCTCCACTACTGTTCCATCGATGTGGATAGGGGGGTGTTCCCTCTGCTGTTTCCTGAAGTCCACAATCATCTCCTTAGTTTTGTTGACGTTGAGTGTGAGGTTATTTTCCTGACACCACACTCCGAGGGCCCTCACCTCCTCCCACTAGGCCGTCTCGTCGTTGTTGGTAATCAAGCCTACCACTGTTGTGTCGTCCGCAAACTTGATGATTGAGGACACACTCACATAGGTCTCTCCCAACAGGGAGTCCAAATTCTGGAGGGGCTTAACTATTGCTGTGATAGATTCAAAGACCTCAATGTCTTGCCAGGAGGTTGCAGGGTGCCATGTTTTTTTGTCTGCTGCCCTTTTGCTCCAGGACTCTTTCCATCATCTGCAGTCGAGATCACCACCTTGTCGGGATTCCGTGAAGAGCTCGTCGAGGGCAGGCTCAGTTTATCCTGTGCACTTTGTCAGGGTCTTCTGCTTCTTCCAACTATAGGAAAATGTGCTGACCACTTTCTTGCACACTCCTGTGGCCCAGGAACCCGAGGTTCTTTTGCCCATCTTAATCTTTGCTTTTTATTGGCCATACTGAGAGGCCAGCATCACAGTCGCCTCTTCACTGTTGACTTTGAGACTGGTGTTTTGCGAGTACTATTTAATGAAGCTGCCAGTTGAGGACTTGTGTGGCATCGCAGTGCTAGCGGCATCACTACACAGCCGGGTTTAAGAAGCAGTGCTGCTTGGACAGGGTCGTGTTTTGGAGGACGCATGGCTCTCGACCTTCGCCTTCTTCCAACTATAGGAAAATGTGCTGTCCACTTTCTTGCACACTCCTGTGGCCCGGGAAACCCGAGGTTTGTTTTGGTCACTCCTCTCTGAAAAAATAATAATTACATATGAATCACAATTATTCAATAGAAATAACATTGCATCTGCTGTGATTACAACTATTTACAGCATGGACACTGGACATGATAACAAATGTAAACCATTTATAGATTTACATACAACTGTTGTGAGAGCTATGTTGCTTTAGAAAACGGGATAATTTATTATTGAAAGAGACAGGATAGATTAATATATTGAAACCATAGGCTAATGTGTATGAATTATAAATAAAAGTAATATAATCCATGTAATGTTTGGTAATTGCACACATTTATACAGATTAAATATAAATTAAATATACATTTGCATTGCTGTATATACACTACCGTTCAAAAGTTTGGGGTCACTTAGAAATGTCCTTGTTTTTGAAAGAAAATAAGATAAAATAACATCAAATTTATCATAAATACAGTGTAGACATTGTTAATGTTGTAAATGAATTTTGTAGCTGGAAACGGCAGATTTTTAATGGAATATCTAGAGGCCCATTATCAGCAACCATCACTACTGTATTCCAATGGCACGTTGTGTTATCTAATCCAAGTTTATCATTTTAAAAGGTTAATTGATCATTAGAAAAACCCCTTTGCAATTATGTTAGCACAGCTGAAAACAGTTGTTCTGATTAAAGAAGCAATTAAACTGGCCTTCTTTAGACTAGTTGAGTATCTGGAGCATTAGCATTTGTGGGTTCGATTACCGCCTCAAAATGGCTAGAAACAACTTCTCAAACTCGTCAGTCTATTCTTGTTCTGAGAATTGAAGGCTATTCCATGTGAGAAATTGCCAAGAAACTGAAGATCTCGTACAACGCTGTGTACTACTCCCTTCACAGAACAGCGCAAACTAGCTCTAACCAGAATAGAAAGAGGAGTGGGAGGCCCCTAGTGAAGAGGCGACTCCAGGATGCTGGCCTTCTAAGCAGAGTTCCTCTGTCCAGTGTCTGTTCTTTTGCTCATCTTAATCTTTTATTTTTATTGGCCATACTGAGAGGCCAGCATCACAGTCGCCTCTTCACTGTTGACTTTGAGACTGGTGTTTTGCGAGTACTATTTAATGAAGCTGCCAGTTGAGGACTTGTGAGGCATCGCAGTGCTAACGGCATCACTACACAGCCGGGTTTAAGAAGCAGTGCTGCTTGGGCAGGGTCGGGTTTTTGGAGGACGCATGGCTCTCGACGTTCGCCTCTCCTGAGTCCGTATGGGAGTTGCAGCGATGGGACAAGACTGTAACTACCAATTGGGTATCATGAAAATTCGGTAAAACGTAAATAAACATTTAGCAACTAAGCTTGCAACAATCGCAAATCATTTCAGGGGTAAAATATTGGATATTAAATGTGTGGTCTGTCACACAGTCAAATTTTACAATATACAGTGTATCCCACAAAATCTGTATATATGCAGTGGGGCAAAACAGTATTTAGTCAGCCACCAATTGTGCAAGTTCTCCCACTTAAAAAGATGAGAGAGGCCTGTAATTTTCATCATAGGTACACTTCAACTATGACAGACAAAATGAGGAAAAAAAATCCAGAAAATCACATTGAAGGATTTTTAATGAATTTATTTGCAAAATATGATGGAAAATAAGTATTTGGTCACCTACAAACAATCAAGATTTCTGGCCCTCACAGACCTGTAACTTCTTCTTTAAGAGGCTCCTCTGTCCCCCACTCGTTACCTGTATTAATGGCACCTGTTTGAACTTGTTATCAGTATAAAATACACCTGTCCACAACCTCAAACAGTCACACTCCAAACTCCACTATGGCCAAGACCAAAGATGGCCTATGGCCAAGACCAATATATATACTGTAAGTACATCTTAATGTTCAATTAAAATAAGTATCCTACATATACAGCGGTGAAATACAATTCTAAACGTGTTGTGTTTACTTTGCAGCTCCAAATAAAGACCTTTCACACGTACCACTCTTCTATTCAGACCACTCAGACCTACTGCTGACACCTTATATTCAGACACCACTCAGACCTACTGCTGACACCTTATATTCAGACACCACTCAGACCTACTGCTGACACCTTATATTCAGACACCACTCAGACCTACTGCTGACACCTTATATTCAGACACCACTCAGACCTACTGCTGACACCTTATATTCAGACCACTCAGACCTACTGCTGACACCTTATATTCAGACACCACTCAGACCTACTGCTGACACCTTATATTCAGACACCACTCAGACCTACTGCTGACACCTTATATTCAGACACCACTCAGACCTACTGCTGACACCTTATATTCAGACACCACTCAGACCTACTGCTGACACCTTTATATACAGACCACTCAGACCTACTGCTGACACTTTATATTCAGACACCACTCAGACCTACTGCTGACACCTTTATATACAGACCACTCAGACCTACTGCTGACACCTTTATATTCAGACCACTCAGACCTACTGCTGACACCTTATATTCAGACACCACTCAGACCTACTGCTGACACCTTTATATACAGACCACTCAGACCTACTGCTGACACCTTTATATTCAGACCTACTGCTGACACCTTTATATTCAGACCACTCAGACCTACTGCTGACACCTTATATTCAGACAACACTCAGACCTACAGCTGACACCGTTATATATTCAGGCACCACTCAGACCGACAGCTGACATCTTCATATTCAGACCACTCAGACCGACAGCTGACACCGTTATATTCAGACACCACTCAGACCTACAGCTGAAACCTTTATATTCAGACCACTCAGACCTACAGCTGACACCTTTATATACAGACCACTCAGACCTACTGCTGACACCTTTATCTTCTTGATTCTACTTGAGACGCATATGTCTCAAGTAGGCACCTGGAAATGCAAATGCGCTACGCTAAATGCTAAATGTACTCGTTTAAACTCAAACCTTGATCAAAATTCACAAGCAGGGTATTGAATTAAAGCTACACTCGTTGTGAACCTAGCCAACAAGTCAGATTTTTAAAATGATTTTCGGCGAAAGCATGAGAAGGTATTATCTGATAGCATGCACCACCTGAAAATGCCTGAATGCGACGTAAACAAAGACTCTGCTTATCCGACGCAGCACAAAACGCAGAAATAAAATATAAAACATTCATTACCTTTGACGAGCTTCTTTCTTGGCACTCCTATATGCCCCATAAACATCACTATTGGGTCTTTTTTTCGTTTAAATCGATCCATATATACCCAAAATAGCTTTCTATGGAAGCTGTGTCATTCAGAAAAAAACATTTGTTTTTTAACGCTGCATCATTTTTTTAAATTAAAAAAGTCGACGATAAACTTTCACAAAACACTTCGAAATCCTTTTGTAATCCAACTTTAGGTATTAGTAAACGTTTATAATCTATCAAAATGATTACAGGGCGATGTATATTCAATAGCTGCTCGTCTGCAAATCAATGGCTGCCATTGTCCACATTTACAGCGTCCTGGTGGAGACTGGAAGAAACGGATGCCAGATACTTGGATTTTCCAACAAAAAATTCAATTGAAAATGACGACAATGGCGACATCGTGTGGAATTTGTATGAATTGCATGCAGGTCGATATTACATTTTGTCCTCTTAACAACCCATGAAAGTGACTTATGGAAATTATTTTTAGCTTTCAGAGAGCAGTTTTTCTTGCGTTTTTCAATGAAACACACAATCTGTTATAGTCACAGCCGTGATTTAACCAGTTTTAGAAACTTCAGAGTGTTTTCTATCCACACATACTAATCATATGAATATACTATATTCCTGGCATGAGTAGCAGGACGCTGAAAAGTTGCGCGATTTTTAACAGAATGTTCGAAAAAGGAGGTGGTAGAAGTAAGAGGATTTATATACAGACCACTCAGACCTACTGCTGACACCTTTATATTCAGACTTCTCAGACCTACTGCTGACACCGTTATATTCAGACACCACTCAGACCTACAGCTGACACCTTTATATTCAGACCACTCAGACCTACTGCTGACACCTTTATATTCAGACCACTCAGACCTACTGCTGACACCTTTATATACAGACCACTCAGACCTACTGCTGACACCTTTATATTCAGACCTACTGCTGACACCTTTATATACAGACCACTCAGACCTACTGCTGACACCTTTATATTCAGACCACTCAGACCTACAGCTGACACCTTTATATTCAGACCACTCAGACCTACTGCTGACACCTTTATATACAGACCACTCAGACCTACTGCTGACACCTTTATATTCAGACCACTCAGACCTACTGCTGACACCTTTATATACAGACCACTCAGACCTACTGCTGACACCTTTATATACAGACCACTCAGACCGACAGCTGACACCGTTATATTCAGACACCACTCAGACCTACAGCTGACACCTTTATATTCAGACCACTCAGACCTACTGCTGACACCTTTATATACAGACCACTCAGACCTACTGCTGACACCTTTATATACAGACCACTCAGACCTACAGCTGACACCTTTATATTCAGACCACTCAGACCTACTGCTGACACCTTTATATACAGACCACTCAGACCTACTGCTGACACCTTTATATTCAGACCTACTGCTGACACCTTTATATACAGACCACTCAGACCTACTGCTGACACCTTTATATTCAGACCACTCAGACCTACTGCTGACACCTTTATATACAGACCACTCAGACCTACTGCTGACACCTTTATATTCAGACCTACTGCTGACACCTTTATATTCAGACCACTCAGACCTACTTCTGACACCTTTATATACAGACCACTCAGACCTACTGCTGACACCTTTATATTCAGACCACTCAGACCTACTGCTGACACCTTTATATACAGACCACTCAGACCTACTGCTGACACATTTATATACAGACCACTCAGACCTACTGCTGACACATTTATATTCAGACCTACTGCTGACACCTTTATATACAGACCACTCAGAACTAATGCTGACACCTTTATATACAGACCTACTGCTGACACCTTTATATTCAGACTTCTCAGACCTACTGCTGACACCTTCATATTCAGACCTACTGCTGACACCTTTATATTCAGACCACTCAGACCTACAGCTGACACCTTTATATACAGACCACTCAGACCTACTGCTGACACCTTTATATTCAGACCTACTGCTGACACCTTTATATACAGACCACTCAGACCTACTGCTGACACCTTTATATTCAGACCACTCAGACCTACTGCTGACACCTTTATATACAGACCACTCAGACCTACTGCTGACACCTTTATATTCAGACCTACTGCTGACACCTTTATATTCAGACCACTCAGACCGACAGCTGACATCTTCATATTCAGACCACTCAGACCGACAGCTGACACCGTTATATTCAGACACCACTCAGACCTACAGCTGAAACCTTTATATTCAGACCACTCAGACCTACAGCTGACACCTTTATATACAGACCACTCAGACCTACTGCTGACACCTTTATCTTCTTGATTCTACTTGAGACGCATATGTCTCAAGTAGGCACCTGGAAATGCAAATGCGCTACGCTAAATGCTAAATGTACTCGTTTAAACTCAAACCTTGATCAAAATTCACAAGCAGGGTATTGAATTAAAGCTACACTCGTTGTGAACCTAGCCAACAAGTCAGATTTTTAAAATGATTTTCGGCGAAAGCATGAGAAGGTATTATCTGATAGCATGCACCACCTGAAAATGCCTGAATGCGACGTAAACAAAGACTCTGCTTATCCGACGCAGCACAAAACGCAGAAATAAAATATAAAACATTCATTACCTTTGACGAGCTTCTTTCTTGGCACTCCTATATGCCCCATAAACATCACTATTGGGTCTTTTTTTCGTTTAAATCGATCCATATATACCCAAAATAGCTTTCTATGGAAGCTGTGTCATTCAGAAAAAAACATTTGTTTTTTAACGCTGCATCATTTTTTTAAATTAAAAAAGTCGACGATAAACTTTCACAAAACACTTCGAAATCCTTTTGTAATCCAACTTTAGGTATTAGTAAACGTTTATAATCTATCAAAATGATTACAGGGCGATGTATATTCAATAGCTGCTCGTCTGCAAATCAATGGCTGCCATTGTCCACATTTACAGCGTCCTGGTGGAGACTGGAAGAAACGGATGCCAGATACTTGGATTTTCCAACAAAAAATTCAATTGAAAATGACGACAATGGCGACATCGTGTGGAATTTGTATGAATTGCATGCAGGTCGATATTAAATTTTGTCCTCTTAACAACCCATGAAAGTGACTTATGGAAATTATTTTTAGCTTTCAGAGAGCAGTTTTTCTTGCGTTTTTCAATGAAACACACAATCTGTTATAGTCACAGCCGTGATTTAACCAGTTTTAGAAACTTCAGAGTGTTTTCTATCCACACATACTAATCATATGAATATACTATATTCCTGGCATGAGTAGCAGGACGCTGAAAAGTTGCGCGATTTTTAACAGAATGTTCGAAAAAGGAGGTGGTAGAAGTAAGAGGATTTATATACAGACCACTCAGACCTACTGCTGACACCTTTATATTCAGACTTCTCAGACCTACTGCTGACACCGTTATATTCAGACACCACTCAGACCTACAGCTGACACCTTTATATTCAGACCACTCAGACCTACTGCTGACACCTTTATATTCAGACCACTCAGACCTACTGCTGACACCTTTATATACAGACCACTCAGACCTACTGCTGACACCTTTATATTCAGACCTACTGCTGACACCTTTATATACAGACCACTCAGACCTACTGCTGACACCTTTATATTCAGACCACTCAGACCTACAGCTGACACCTTTATATTCAGACCACTCAGACCTACTGCTGACACCTTTATATACAGACCACTCAGACCTACTGCTGACACCTTTATATTCAGACCACTCAGACCTACTGCTGACACCTTTATATACAGACCACTCAGACCTACTGCTGACACCTTTATATACAGACCACTCAGACCGACAGCTGACACCGTTATATTCAGACACCACTCAGACCTACAGCTGACACCTTTATATTCAGACCACTCAGACCTACTGCTGACACCTTTATATACAGACCACTCAGACCTACTGCTGACACCTTTATATACAGACCACTCAGACCTACAGCTGACACCTTTATATTCAGACCACTCAGACCTACTGCTGACACCTTTATATACAGACCACTCAGACCTACTGCTGACACCTTTATATTCAGACCTACTGCTGACACCTTTATATACAGACCACTCAGACCTACTGCTGACACCTTTATATTCAGACCACTCAGACCTACTGCTGACACCTTTATATACAGACCACTCAGACCTACTGCTGACACCTTTATATTCAGACCTACTGCTGACACCTTTATATTCAGACCACTCAGACCTACTTCTGACACCTTTATATACAGACCACTCAGACCTACTGCTGACACCTTTATATTCAGACCACTCAGACCTACTGCTGACACCTTTATATACAGACCACTCAGACCTACTGCTGACACATTTATATACAGACCACTCAGACCTACTGCTGACACATTTATATTCAGACCTACTGCTGACACCTTTATATACAGACCACTCAGAACTAATGCTGACACCTTTATATACAGACCTACTGCTGACACCTTTATATTCAGACTTCTCAGACCTACTGCTGACACCTTCATATTCAGACCTACTGCTGACACCTTTATATTCAGACCACTCAGACCTACAGCTGACACCTTTATATACAGACCACTCAGACCTACTGCTGACACCTTTATATACAGACCACTCAGACCTACAGCTGACACCTTTATATACAGACCACTCAGACCTACAGCTGACACCTTTATATACAGACCACTCAGACCTACTGCTGACACCTTTATATACAGACCACTCAGACCTACAGCTGACACCTTTATATACAGATTACTCAGACCTACAGCTGACACCTTTATATTCAGACCACTCAGACCTACAGCTGACACCTTTATATACAGATTACTCAGACCTACTGCTGACACCTTTATATTCAGACACCACTCAGACCTACTGCTGACACCTTTATATTCAGACCACTCAGACCTACAGCTGACACCTTTATATTCAGACCACTCAGACCTACAGCTGACACCTTTATATACAGACTACTCAGACCTACAGCTGACACCTTTATATACAGACTACTCAGACCTACAGCTGACACCTTTATATACAGACCACTCAGACCTACAGCTGACACCTTTATATTCAGACCACTCAGACCTACTGCTGACACCTTTATATACAGACCACTCAGACCTACTGCTGACACCTTTATATACAGACCACTCAGACCTACTGCTGACACCTTTATATTCAGACCTACTGCTGACACCTTTATATACAGACCACTCAGACCTACTGCTGACACCTTTATATTCAGACCACTCAGACCTACTGCTGACACCTTTATATACAGACCACTCAGACCTACTGCTGACACCTTTATATTCAGACCACTCAGACCTACTGCTGACACCTTTATATACAGACCACTCAGACCTACTGCTGACACCTTTATATTCAGACCACTCAGACCTACTGCTGACACCTTTATATACAGACCACTCAGACCTACTGCTGACACCTTTATATACAGACTACTCAGACCTACTGCTGACACCTTTATATTCAGACCACTCAGACCTACTGCTGACACCTTTATATTCAGACTTCTCAGACCTACTGCTGACACCTTTATATTCAGACACCACTCAGACCTACAGCTGACACCTTTATATTCAGACTTCTCAGACCTACTGCTGACACCTTTATATTCAGACCACTCAGACCTACAGCTGACACCTTTAGTCTCCCTTTATCTCTCCATCCTCTTGATACAGATCTCGGTTCAGAGTTGTTTTTATATTTTAACCTGCGTGTCGTGATCGCATTTGGTGTGGGGGGACAAAATGCATTTATGGATTCCGTGTCAGGCTTAGTTTTAGTACCAGGCGAGATCCATTCTCAGATCTGACCCATATGATTGAGTCATTGAAACCCATGTCACCTTCAAACACACACACAGCACTTCTTTAATGGGTTTGAGAAGGGTCAGGGCTTGACGTTTAATGTGAACTCAACATTAGCTCCTTAGTTGGCCAAACTCTCTTTGTGAACTGCTATTGTTAGTATAGTTTTTATCTCATAATCTCTAGCTCTCCTTGTCAATTCAAGCCCCGTGGCAGAGTGGACCTCCCTGGTGCATTCCATCAGTCAAAGTTATGTTAATAGGGAGAGAGAAAAAAATCTGGACACTTTCGTATACACTTTTCATGCAGAATGGCTCCTGGCTCCAGCCGTAAACTGTGTCCTAGTTGTAACACATCAATAGGAGTAGCATCACAGAAGTGGAAGATCTGTGGTGCAAAATTACAGCTAAAGGTAAAGTTAGAGGCCAAAAAAATGAAGGCAACAGATGAATGGGCAAATAAGACCATGAAACATGGAAGAGATGCAAGCTTGGTTAATGCAGCAAACAAGCTGCTAAACTTGATTATGTTTTCCTCTAAAACGATTTCTGCATTTCTAGCTAAGGGATATGTTAGGTCCTATGCACGCACGTATTTGTTGTTGTCTCATTGTGTCATTTAAGACTGTATATCTAAATGTCATTATTTGACTGATATTTGTTGTGTTTCTGGAAGTTATTTTGTGATTAATGATTCCAGGTCCATAGGCTCCACAAGGTAGGAGTGTACCCCTACTCCTCAGCAAGAGGAAGAAGGATAACATTTTGTTGTCAACTGCACTGTGTCCTCAGTGGTATGATGAATCAGACCTCAATGGCAGCAATCCAAAGGTTGTATGAGGCTATTGTGAAAGGTATTTGGACAGAGATATGAATGTTTGTCTACCTTAAGACCCTATCCCTCAACCACCACATCCTTCAGACTGTAAAAAACGAACTATTCCACTTACGCAAATTCGCCAAATTCTGCCCTCCCTCTCCTGTCCTGCCGTCCGAAACTCTCATCCATGCTTTCATCTTCTCCCGAATAGACTATTGCAACTCACTACTCCCCTCACTACTCCCCTCACTACTCCCCGGCACTAACACAAATTCCCTCAATAAGCTCCAAATGGTTCAAAATGTAGCAGCCCCTCTTCTAACACACACTAAATAATCCAGGCAGCATATCACCCCCATCCTCTGTGAACTCCACTGGCTTCCTGTCTCCCACCGCATTAATTACAAGATCCTCCTGACCTGAAAAGCTCTCCCCCACCTTGCTGACTCTTGAGTCCATCATCATCTTTCAGTCCCGCCTAAAAACCTACCTCTTCACCACGACCTACCCTTACCTCCAACTCCACCATTCTCACACACACATAGGCGCAACACCTGCTGTCTCACTCACATCCTTTCCTTGAGCCCTTCTTACCTCTATTTAGCCCCGTTTATACCTGGTTCTAACATGCATTATATGTCCTGATCTTGTCCAGTCTGATTGTGCCCACATTTTCAGACAGGTGTAGAGGATTAAAAGTAGCATTGTGATCAGATCTTCCTGACCACATCTGGAGGTGACAGTGAAACCATTAAATTAAAAGGATCTCCAAGGTCAGGGCGTGACATTAATTTACAGTTGGAGAGAAATGTAGAGGAGCCGCAAGTAAACTAATGTCACGATCGTCGTAGAGAGGAGACCAAGGCGCAGCGTGATATGAATACATCTTCTATATTTAATGAAGAAAGAAGACTAAATCAAACTTACAAAACGTGACGCTATGTGTATATATAAACAATTCAGACACAGGCAACTAGACATAGACAATAACCCACAAAATAACCAGAGATGGTTCCCAATTAGAGACAACAATAAACAGCTGCCTCTAATTAAGAACCAATCTAGGCAACCATAGACATACATAAACACCTAGATAGTAAACGACCCCATAAACCTACAAAACCCCTAGACAGTACAAAAACACAAACATCACCCATGTCACATCCTGACCTAACCAAAACAATAAAGAAAACAAAGAATACTCAGGTCAGGGCATGACAACTAACAACCTTCAGTGTGGAAGAGAACAATTTAAATACACTTCAGTATAAGAGAAAGGAAAAATAATTGCCAGATAAAACGGATGATTTAAACAATGAGATAGTTTACTGGAAATCCCAACAAAGCACCTTCGGAAGAAACAAGTAGGGGCCTCTCCACCAGTGTTGCCAACTTAGCAACTTTGTCGCTATATTTTGTGAGTATTCAGACTCCTCTAGCGACACATTTTCAAAAAAGAGACTAGCGACTAATCTAGCGACTTTTTCTGGTGTTATTGCAGACTTTTGGAGACTCTGACGTGAAAGCACGTATCGTTCTTACTCTTCTCAATGAGCAGCAGGTGCTGCCGTGGGCCCCACCCCCCATCCCAAAGCACTTACAGGTGTCCTTGCTCATCTGTCCCTTCCAGCTGCAGTCAGAGCAGGAGATGTTCCCCCCTACGCATCCAGACAGCAAATGAATTGCACATGCGGGAAGCCGCCGCTGGCTGATCCCGTCCTGGTTTACATTTTTTTTTATATATACAGTGCCTTGCGAAAGTATTCGGCCCCCTTGAACTTTGCGACCTTTTGCCACATTTCAGGCTTCAAACATAAAGATATAAAACTGTATTTGTTTGTGAAGAATCAACAACAAGTGGGACACAATCATGAAGCGGAACGACATTTATTGGATATTTAAAACTTTTTTAACAAATCAGAAACTGAAAAATTGGGCGTGCAAAATTATTCAGCCCCTTTACTTTCAGTGCAGCAAACTCTCTCCAGAAGTTCAGTGAGGATCTCTGAATGATCCAATGCTGACCTAAATGACTAATGATGATAAATACAATCCACCTGTGTGTAATCAAGCCTCCGTATAAATGCACCTGCACTGTGATAGTCTCAGAGGTCCGTTAAAAGCGCAGAGAGCATCATGAAGAACAAGGAACACACCAGGCAGGTCCGATATACTGTTGTGAAGAAGTTTAAAGCCGGATTTGGATACAAAAAGATTTCCCAAGCTTTAAACATCCCAAGGAGCACTGTGAAAGCGATAATATTGAAATGGAAGGAGTATCAGACCACTGCAAATCTACCAAGACCTGGCCGTCCCTCTAAACTTTCAGCTCATACAAGGAGAAGACTGATCAGAGATGCAGCCAAGAGGCCCATGATCACTCTGGATGAACTGCAGAGATCTACAGCTGAGGTGGGAGACTCTGTCCATAGGACAACAATCAGTCGTATATTGCACAAATCTGGCCTTTATGGAAGAGTGGCAAGAAGAAAGCCATTTCTTAAAGATATCCATAAAAAGTGTTGTTTAAAGTTTGCCACAAGCCACCTGGGAGACACACCAAACATGTGGAAGAAGGTGCTCTGGTCAGATGAAACCAAAATTGAACTTTTTGGCAACAATGCAAAACGTTATGTTTGGCGTAAAAGCAACACAGCTGAACACACCATCCCCACTGTCAAACATGGTGGTGGCAGCATCATGGTTTGGGCCTGCTTTTCTTCAGCAGGGACAGGGAAGATGGTTAAAATTGATGGGAAGATGGATGGAGCCAAATACAGGACCATTCTGGAAGAAAACCTGATGGAGTCTGCAAAAGACCTGAGACTGGGACGGAGATTTGTCTTCCAACAAGACAATGATCCAAAACATAAAGCAAAATCTACAATGGAATGGTTCAAAATAAACATATCCAGGTGTTAGAATGGCCAAGTCAAAGTCCAGACCTGAAGTCCAGACCTGAACCAGACGAGAATCTGTGGAAAGAACTGAAAACTGCTGTTCACAAATGCTCTCCATCCAACCTCACTGAGCTCGAGCTGTTTTGCAAGGAGGAATGGGAAAACATTTCACTCTCTCGATGTGCAAAACTGATAGAGACATACCCCAAGCGACTTACAGCTGTAATCGCAGCAAAAGGTGGCGCTACAAAGTATTAACTTAAGGAGGCTGAATCATTTTGCACGCCCAATTTTTCAGTTTTTGATTTGTTAAAAAAGTTTGAAATTTCCAATAAATGTCGTTCCACTTCATGATTGTGTCCCACTTGTGGTTGATTCTTCACAAAAAAATACAGTTTTATATCTTTATGTTTGAAGCCTGAAATGTGGCAAAAGTTCGCAAAGTTCAGGGGGGGGCGAATACTTTCGCAAGGCACTGTGTATATATATATATATATTAGGGCCTGCCATAATTTTCTCACATTGCCATTGACAATTTTTTCTATTGTCTCTTTTTGGTCCATTTAGAATGTTAATGTAGATTGTATACAAAAAAATGTATGGTTAAAAATGTTCACGTTTTACTGTGACTTGTTGTAGGCTCTAAGTGGACCATAAGGTTAAAAACCAAACTAAAAAATAAAATAAAAAACTAACTCCGCTACTTTCATTACTAAAGAGTTGGCAAATACTGCTCTCCACACTAGTGAATGGTCGCTTGTTTAGTAATAACACGAGAGCATTGTGGAGCTGACCTGTGCTTTAGTGGTCAATAGTAACAAAGCACCTCAAGTAATAGACTGCGTTGTAAAAAATATGTCAGAGAATCAGATTGATAAGTTACCTAACATATCAACATGTGTTAGTGTTCAAATACTGGAGAGTTGAGACCAAATCACGGACGCTGGACAGAGTGGATTTCAGTTGTAACAAAAGACAGTTTTAATGAGTCAGAGATATCTTGTCCCGCAGTTTTACGTGCACGGACCTAGTTCACATAACTCGGCAAGGAGCCAGGTGAAAAAGAGGCCTATACAATGGTTACATACATTTTTATACATAGAATAAAGTAGGTGGAGTCTTGTCGTTTCGGTCTTCTTGACTGGTCGGAGGGTTGGAGGCGGGCCTTGCTCTAGCCAGAGCGGGCCCCATTGGTGCACAGCAAAAGTTCTTTGCTCTTGGGACCGGCCAGTTAGAGGGAGATGAGATGTGTGTTTATATAAGGAAGAGGGGGTCAGTCTTATGGCTGGGTGTATGTGTTCTTACGACGGAATGTCTTTGTTTATATGAGCTATGTGTATGAATATTTATATAACAAATCCCCCTCTTCACATCTATTAGACGTGAAAACTATAGCAGAAAGGTGGCGGTTGCAATCGTGGGTATACATAAGGTGGTGCTCCTAACCTTGTCTGGTTTGCATGGTGGGTCTGTAGGTGTAGTGCTACGTTTGGGACGGGAGTGATTGGAGGGAGTGATATCAGGAAAGGAGTTAGGGACATGTGTAGGGGTTGGTGTATGTGATGTGGCAGGGTAAAAAAGTTGTTCAATTAACCATGTGAAAGTCCTAGGGTTACTCCAAATATCAGTAGGAATATCACAAATAAGGGACCAGATATCCCCAGCCTCACCCAGAGAGGGAGAAATTTCCCTCTAACTGGGCGAGGTTCCCTTCTCAGGGGAGGCGGAGTTTGATGCCGCATCACCTGAGGAAGGAGTGTCTTCATTTGGAATCGAATTTAGGCCGCTCAAATCAGCTCTGACTTCAGTCAGTGTTCTAGAAGGAATTGGGGCTGGGGTGCAATGTGTAAGGCGGTGCCAAGGTGTGCCTGATTTACCTTTGACCTGGACTGAGTGTGAAGTAACCTCCTTCACTTCGTACGGTCCAGTCCACCTGGGTTCCAGCCACTTTCTCTTGTGGACTGTAACCCACACCCCGTCACCAACCTTTACCTTCAGTAGTGGCGTGTCCCCCGGCAGCTCCCCCTCCTGGACCTTGTGAACCTGGGTAGAGAGTGCTGCAGAGAGAACCGTCAGTTTTTTCACATAATTAGACATTACAATTTGTTGTACATCAAGGGCGGGCATAAGCCTCCCTCCCTAGGTGGACCATGCATGACTCTACCAGTCATTATCCCATGAGGCACATACTTTAGCTATCTTAGCTTTTGCTTTTGATTTGACGTTCCACCAGATTTTGGGATTGGGGCCTGTACTTAGATCCAAATCTGTGGGTTATGCCAAATCTTTCTTCCACCTGTCTCAGGTGTTTGTTA
The DNA here is from genome assembly GCF_045791955.1 of Oncorhynchus clarkii lewisi. Classification (NCBI taxonomy): domain Eukaryota; kingdom Metazoa; phylum Chordata; class Actinopteri; order Salmoniformes; family Salmonidae; genus Oncorhynchus; species Oncorhynchus clarkii. The sequence continues at coordinate 4,716 of NW_027259268.1, read as the reverse complement.
AATGTGAGCCATTTGTCAAATTTGATTTGTCTTGGGATGCCATACCTGGGTATTAGTTCGGTTTGTAGCCACTTAAAGACTGACCTAGCATCCTCCCCTTTTGTTATTATTGCCTCTACCCATTTGGAGAACCTATCTACTATGACTAGGAGATAGAGTTTGCCTTTAGATACATTTTCGGGGCCCATGTCGGTGTAGTCTATACTAATATCCTGAAAACATGCATTAGGTATTACGTATGAGCCCATTGGTGTTTGGTATGGTGTCTTTGGGTTGTGTCTGTCACAACCATTGCATTCGTCACAAAATAAATCATCGTCATAAAATAAGTCAGTCATATTTTTTATGTGAGGGTGCCACCAGATGTGCGAGGCCTTTTTGGAGGGTCTTTAGTTTGCCTTCGTGTGTGGGGCCATGTGTTTCTCATAAAAGTTCTGGGTCCATCAGTGTGGCCTGCTTCATGGGCATGGGCTGAGTCTGTATAGATATTCAGTCTTTCCTTTTCCTCTGATGAGGACCTGCGTCAATCCGATGATTCCAGCTAATTTGGCCGATGCTGGTTGAGGGTTGATGGCTGATTGAAGGGTGACATGTGAACCGTCTGGGAGTTGCTGTTTCCTTCTTCTGCCGTGGGTGGTGGGCATTTTTATGACCAGGGGATGGTGTTCCCAGTCATTCCCTGGAACTGCGGTTGGTTGTATGCGGGTTGCTGATGCATGGGTGTGGGTCCTGGTTGCTGATGTTCGTACTGTTGAGGTCTATTTCCACCCCTTTCCTTCCCATATGGTCCTCTCGTAGAGTTCCACTGGCGTTGTTGTGGTGTGAGTGGGTATGGACACTCTCGTGAGTAGTGCCCTGGAGTTCTACAGTTGAAACAAACCCCTCTTTTTGGATGGCCTGGTATCCATTGCGGCTGGTATGCAAATTGTGGTTGCGGGGGATACCAAGGCCCCGGGTTGGCTGGTTGAGGACCGGCCTGCTGTTGAATCATCTGGGAGATAGTCTGGGCCACTATTTGAGAGATGTCTGTTTTGGTGCCTGTCTCCTTCGTTTCTTCCGCCACCATCTGTTTCTTAGGTTTTTCTCCTTGTTGTGCTTCCTTCAATTGGAGTTTCAGGAGTTGTACCTGGAGGGACTGCACCTGGCTCTCAGCACCCCCTCTTTCCTTGTTGTGCTGGGTCACATGGTGGTGCACATGAGTGTTGAATTGGGTCAGAGGAAGTGCAATCAACTCTACCGTTCCTCTGAGTTTGGTTTTAACATCTCCGGGACACCCGTTGACCACCATTTCCTTCCACATGCTGAGTGTGGTATCAGTGTGATCGAATGGTTCTTCGTGGACCGATCTCCATGTGGTCTTAGCCCTGTCCAGGTATGCTGCAGGTTGCTCACCTGGGTTGATTGTAAAGGAGGATAAGGTGGCATGGTTTCTTTCTGTAGGGTATGCTCTCCGTAGAACTTCCCATAATCTGGTACGGAAGTGGTCTATGGGCAGTGTTGGGGCCCGCCATCCAAGGTCAGCTGCTGTCATGAGGGCCTCCATGGTTCCGTGGTCGGTGGCTCTTGCTAGAAGTGCTTTCATGTCTCCTAGGCAGAGTTGCAGGCCTGACGTAAGTGTCTGCAGTTGAAGTAGCCACGCTGAAGCTCCTCCATGTAGGCTAGGCATCTGTCCCATCAGTGTTGTTAAATCAGTCATTTTCCAGGGCTGGTACTCCACAGTGTGTGCATCACCTGGTGTCGGTCGCAGGGGGTACTGTCCTGCCATCTCCTGCTCTCGCTCTCTTCTATCAGCAATTCTGGAGGACCGACGGAGTGTTTCGGACCCCATTGATTCGGTAACTTTGGTTACTGTTCCTCTCATTATGCCTTCCACACGGTAGGCTCCCTCTCTGTTGTTATCTTGGTTAGCTATTAGCTCCCTGAGTTCCTTAGCTCGAGCTATTGATGATTTCAGCAGCTCCTGCATCTTAGTCACGTTTGGAGCTCCCATCGGAGCTGGGGTGAGCACCATGTCAATTTCTTCTTCGTTTTCGATATCCATGTTCTGATGACAGTCCTCCCTATCCGTCTGATAGAAGTGGTTTGAATCTAATCTTGTTTGTAGGTGTCCTCTGGTTTCAGAGGTGAGAGAGTTCACAGAGGAGCATTGCGGCCTCCGTTCCTGGGGGAGGTCTCCTGCTCCTGGAATCCCAGTTTCGAACTGTTCACATACCATATGGCCAGCCGTTATCCCCAGGGTAATTTCCCCTTTTAACTCCCCTTGGTCTATTCTCAGAACTGGAGCCTGTATTGTGGGAGGTGCCCTGGGCAGGAATGGGTTGTGTGACGGGCTCCGGTGATTTTGTCCCTTTGAGTATGGCTGGGGCTGAACTGCCTCCATTGTCAATTGTGGATATAGTGAGGGAGAAACGGCCACAGGGGGAGCCGTGGGCAAGTTCTCAGGCGGAGCTTTAACATCCCCCGACGCCACAATAGCCACGCACATCATGTCTGGTGTGTTTTTGGGTAGCACCCTCCTACTCTCCTGTATGGCCCATGTACCTATCTTGAGCTCCCCCTCCGCTCTCTCTCTCTCTCTCTTGTACCTACTTTTTTGAACCTGTGTATCTTGTTTCTCTCCGCCTCACTCGCTTTTGCATGCTCTACTGCGTCCTCTAATTCTGTCTGCATATCTTGGAGTTTCCCCCCTGTAGGTGGTCCTCCGCTAAAATAACCTGCTTGTGTCCATCTTATCCGTAATCCTTTCCACACTTTCTCCACTTTCCCATACTGTTCTTTACCTCCCGCTCTATCAATCATACTCTGATCTAAATATTCATTGAATTTTAGTTTGGGCGTGGTAGCTGCAGACATTTTATCTAGTTCGTCTGATAATGTGTATAATGCGTTATTTAGGTATATTCAATCCTTACTATGTGGTGTTTATTTCTATCGTTGTATGGTTAGATGTACTGGCAATGGCTTATCTCTTCTACCCCCACCCTCGCATACCAAGGGGGTTATCAGTATGTGACGCCCGCCACGTGTCTGTTTCTCCCGTATTTTATTTGAATTTGTTCAGCGATTCGTTTAGGTATTTTCTAAAAATGATTCGGCGATTTCCTTTTGGAACAATATATCAGTGAATATATGCGGTTCTATAACAATTTTCAGAGTAATTCTAGCTCTTTAGGAAATATAGATAGAATTTCTAGACAACTAAGAGTTGTTCAGTGAATTATTTAAATACTTTCTGTAAACAATTCAGTAAATTCGAGCGATTCTATAGCAATTGTCAGAATAATTCTATATCTTTAGGAAATATGGATAGAATAGAAAAACCCAAAAATCAGTGTGTAGCTTTTAGCGTCTGTCAAACAAAGTCTGTACTAAGCTCGGCGGCTTATTTAAATACTTTCTAGAAACAATTCAGTAAGTTCCTTTATGAACTTATATCAGTAAATTCCAGCGATTCTATAGCAATTGTCAGAATAATTTTAAACTTTAGGCAATATCAACAGGAATGAAAAAAAACGAAAATCAGTATTCCAGCCCGGCTGCTGTCAATCAAAATTGCACGGCCATTCGATACTAAGGTGGCTTTGTGTGCCTAATAGCCCAGTTACGTATCCCAACCTACTCCGCGACAAACGTTTCTTTCAATTTAATTTCCCCCATCTCCAAATCATGGAATGTCAACTCTGGTTCATATTATGTTTATTGTTTGATGTGCAATAGCCACATCATTCCCGATCTCTGTCTTGTGAAAGGCCAAACTTACATATCCTATATCTATTCGACTACACCTCTAACATAACCAATTAAACAGTTTAGAACTTATTCAATAGGAACTTTTACGTGCATACTACACTTCTAAGCCACAACCAATTAAACAGTAAGCACTTATTTAATAGGAACTTTTACATGCATACTACACTTCTAATAATAGGCCAATTGATAAAAAATAAAAATACAAATAAAAAATAAAAACGAGCAAAACAAGATCTCCCCGATCAATGGCTTAGGTTCTTATGTAAAAATTTGGGCACCGATTCATACTCACGCCCAGTACTTTCTGATCAAAATTTGGTTTAGGCTATAATACAATATGCAGATTTCGATATAACGGGCTCTGCTCACCTTTATATAGAGCGCTCCGATCAGATTTCCTGAGGCAAGATGAATGGCTGGGGAAGTCACTCTTCCGTCTGATTTTTTAGCCGTGATCAGTCTCGTCCTCTCACACTAACTTATAATAGATCGAATTCAAGAACAACCATCCTCTGCTACCAATTTGTTAGTGTTCAAATACTGGAGAGTTGAGACCAAATCACGGACGCTGGACAGAGTGGATTTCAGTTGTAACAAAAGACAGTTTTAATGAGTCAGAGATATCTTGTCCCGCAGTTTTACGTGCACGGACCTAGTTCACATAACTCGGCAAGGAGCCAGGTGAAAAAGAGGCCTATACAATGGTTACATACATTTTTATACATAGAATAAAGTAGGTGGAGTCTTGTCGTTTCGGTCTTCTTGACTGGTCGGAGGGTTGGAGGCGGGCCTTGCTCTAGCCAGAGCGGGCCCCATTGGTGCACAGCAAAAGTTCTTTGCTCTTGGGACCGGCCAGTTAGAGGGAGATGAGATGTGTGTTTATATAAGGAAGAGGGGGTCAGTCTTATGGCTGGGTGTATGTGTTCTTACGACGGAATGTCTTTGTTTATATGAGCTATGTGTATG
>NW_027259267.1:0-35960 GCF_045791955.1 Oncorhynchus clarkii lewisi | reverse complement strand
GTCTGGTCTGGTTCGGTCTGGTCTGGTTCGGTCTGGTCTGGTTCGGTATGGTCTGGTCTGGTTCGGTCTGGTCTGGTTCGGTCTGGTTCGGTCTGGTCTGGTCTGGTCTGGTTCGGTCTGGTCTGGTCCGGTCTGGTCCGGTCGGGTTCGGTCTGGTCTGGTTCGGTTTGGTCTGGTTCGGTCTGGTTCGGTCTGGTCTGGTTCGGTCTGGTCTGGTTCGGTCTGGTCTGGTCTGGTCTGGTTCGGTCTGATCTGGTTCGTTCTGGTTCGGTCTGGTTCGTTCTGGTCTGGTCTGGTTCGGTCTGGTTCGGTCTGGTCTGGTTCGGTCTGGTCTGGTCCGGTCTGGTCTGGTTCGTTCTGGTTCGGTCTGGTCTGGTCTGGTTCGGTCTGGTCTGGTCTGGTTCGTTCTGGTTCGCTCTGGTTCGGTCTAGTCTGGTCTGGTTCGGTCTGGTCTGGTCCGGTCTGGTCTGGTCTGGTTCGGTTCGGTCTAGTCTGGTCTGGTTCGGTCTGGTTCGGTCTGGTCTGGTCTGGTTCGGTCTGGTCTGGTCTGGTTCGGTCTGGTTCGGTCTGGTCCGGTCTGGTCTGGTTCGGTCTGGTTCGGTCTGGTCTGGTTCGGTCTGGTCTGGTTCGGTCTGGTCTGGTTCGGTCTGGTCTGGTTCAGTCTGGTCTGTTTCAGTCTGGTTCGGTCTGGTCTGGTTCGGTCTGGTCTGGTTCGGTCTGGTCTGGTTCGTTCTGGTTCGTTCTGGTTCGCTCTGGTTCGGTCTGGTCCGGTCTGGTTCGGTCTGGTCTGGTTCGGTCTGGTCTGGTCTGGTTCAGTCTGGTCTGGTTCGGTCTGGTCTGGTCTGGTTCGGTCTGGTCTGGTTCGTTCTGGTCTGGTTCGGTCTGGTTCGGTCTGGTCTGGTTCGGTCTGGCCTGTTCTGGTCTGGTTCGTTCAGGTTCGCTCTGGTTCGGTCTGGTCCGGTCTGGTTCGGTCTGTTCTGGTCTGGTCTGGTTCGTTCTGGTTCGCTCTGGTTCGGTCTGGTCTGGTCTGGTTTGGTCCGGTCTGGTCTGGTTCGGTCTGGTCTGGTTCGGTCTGGTTCGCTCTGGTTCGGTCTGGTCTGGTTCGGTCTGGTCTGGTTCGGTCTGGTCTGGTTCGGTCTGGTCTGGTTCGTTCTGGTTCGGTTTGGTTCGGTCTGGTTCGGTCTGGTTCGGTCTGGTTCGGTCTGGTCTGGTCTGGTTCGGTCTGGTCTGGTTCGTTCTGGTTCGGTTTGGTTCGGTCTGGTTCGGTCTGGTCTGGTTCGTTCTGGTTCGCTCTGGTCTGGTTCGGGTCTGGTTCGGTCTGGTTCGGGTCTGGTTCGGTTTGGTTCGCTCGGGTCTGGTTCGGTCTGGTCTGGTTCGCTCTGGTCTAGTTCGGTCTGGTTCTGGTTCTGTTCTGGTCTGGTCTGGTTCGGTCTGGTCTGGTTTGATCTGGTTCGCTCTGGTTCGGTCTGGTCTGGTCCGGTCCGGTCTGGTTCGGTCTGGTCTGGTATGGTCTTTCTGGTTCGGTCTGGTTCGGTCTGGTCTGGTTTGGTCCGGTCTGGTCCGGTCTGGTCTGGTCCGGTTCGGTCTGGTCTGGTTCGGTCTGGTCTGGTTCGGTCTGGTCCGGTTCGGTCCGGTCTGGTTCGGGTCTGGTCTGGTTCGGGTCTAGTCCGGTCTGGTCTGGTTCGGGTCTGGTTCGTGTCTGGTCTGGTTCGGGTCTGGTTCGGGTCTGGTCCGGTCTGGTCTGGTTCGGGTCTGGTCCGGTCTGGTTCGGTTCGGTCTGGTTCGGTCTGGTTCTGGTCTGGTCTGGTCTGGTCCGGTATGGTTCGTTCTGGTTCGGTTCGGTCTGGTCTGGTTCGGTTCGTTCTGGTTCGGTCTGGTTCGGTTCGGTCTGGTCTGGTTCGGTCTGGTTCGGTCCGGTCTGGTCTGGTCTGGTCTGGTCCGGTTCGGTCTTCTTCGGTCTGGTTCGGTCTGGTCTGGTTCGGGTCTGGTTCGGGTCTAGTCCGGTCTGGTCTGGTTCGGGTCTGGTTCGGGTCTAGTCCGGTCTGGTCTGGTTCGGGTCTGGTCCGGTCTGGTCTGGTTCGGGTCTGGTCTGGTTCGGTCTGGTTCGGTCTGGTTCTGGTCTGGTCTGGTCTGGTCCGGTATGGTTCGTTCTGGTCTGGTTCGGTTCGGTCTGGTTCGGTCTGGTCTGGTTCGGTCTGGTCTGGTTCGGTCTGGTCTGGTTCGGTCTGGTTCGGTCTGGTCTGGTCTGGTTCGTTCTGGTTCGCTCTGGTCCGGTTTGGTCTGGTCTGGTCTGGTTCGTTCTGGTTCGGTATGGTCTGGTATGGTTCGGCTGGTCTGGTCTGGTCCGGTCTGGTTCGGGTCTGGTTCGGTCTGGTCCGGTCTGGTCTGGTCCGGTCTGGTCTGGTCTGGTCCGGTCTGGTCTGGTCTGGTTCGGTCTGGTTCGGTCTGGTCTGGTCCGGTTTGGTCTGGTCTGGTCTGGTTCGTTCTGGTTCGGTCTGGTTCGGTCTGGTCTGGTTCGGTCTGGTCCGGTCTGGTCCGGTCTGGTTCGGTCTGGTCTGGTTCGGTCTGGTCTGGTTCGATATGGTCTGGTCTGGTTCGGTCTGGTCTGGTTCGGTCTGGTCTGGTTCGGTCTGGTCTGGTTCGATATGGTCTGGTCTGGTTCGGTCTGGTCTGGTTCGGTCTGGTCTGGTTCGGTCTGGTCTGGTCTGGTTCGGTCTGGTCTGGTTCGGTCTGGTCTGGTTCGTTCTGGTTCGCTCTGGTTCGGTCTGGTCCGGTCTGGTTCGGTCTGGTCTGGTTCGATATGGTCTGGTCTGGTTCGGTCTGGTCTGGTCTGGTCTGGTTCGGTCTGGTTCGGTCTGGTTCGGTCTGGTCTGGTCCGGTCTGGTTCGGTCTGGTTCGGTCTGGTCCAGTTCGGTCTGGTCCGGTTCGGTCTGGTATGGTCCGGTCTGGTCTGTTCTGGTCTGGTTTGTTCTGGTCTGGTCTGGTCTGGTTCGTTCTGGTCCGGTCTGGTTCGGTCTGGTCTGGTTCGGTCTGGTCTGGTTCGGTCTGGTCTGGTTCGGTATGGTCTGGTATGGTCCGGTCTGGTCTGGTTCGGTATGGTCTGGTCTGGTATGGTTCGGCTGGTTCGGTCTGGTCTGGTCTGGTTCGGTCTGGTCTGGTTCGGTTCGTTCTGGTTCGGTCTGGTTCGGTCTGGTCTGGTTCGTTCTGGTTCGGTCTGGTCTGGTATGGTTTGGTCCGGTTCTGGTCTGGTCTGGTTCGTTCTGGTTCGCTCTGGTTCGGTCTGGTCTGGTTCGGTATGGTCTGGTATGGTCTGGTCTGGTTCGTTCTGGTTCGTTCTGGTTTGTTCTGGTTCGGTCTGGTTCGGTCTGGTCTGGTCTGGTCTGGTTCGCTCTGGTTCGGTCTGGTCCGGTCTGGTTCGGTATGGTCTGGTATGGTCTGGTCTGGTTCAGGTCTGGTTCGGTCTGGTTCGGTCTGGTTCGCGTCTGGTTCGGTCTGGTCCGGTCTGGTCTGGTTCGGTCTGGTCTGGTTTGTTCTGGTTCGGTCTGGTTCGGTCTGGTTCGGTCTGGTCTGGTCTGGTTCGGTCTGGTCTGGTCTGGTTCGGTCTGGTCCGGTCTGGTCCCGTCTGGTTCGGTCTGGTCTGGTCTGGTCTGCTTCGGTGTGGTCTGGCCTGGTCTGGTCTGGTTCGTTCTGGTTCGCTCTGGTTCGGTCTGGTCTGGTTCGGTATGGTCTGGTCTGGTCTGGTTCGGTCTGGTCTGGTCTGGTTCGGTCTGGTCTGGTTCGGTCTGGTCTGGTTCGGTCTGGTCTGGTTCAGTCTGGTCTGGTTCGGTCTGGTCTGGTTCGGTCTGGTCTGGTTCGGTCTGGTCTGGTTCGGTCTGGTCTGGTTCGGTCTGGTCTGGTTCAGTCTGGTCTGGTTCAGTCTGGTCTGGTTCAGTCTGGTCTGGTTCAGTCTGGTCTGGTTCAGTCTGGTCTGGTTCAGTCTGGTCTGGTTCAGTCTGGTCTGGTCTGGTTCGGTCTGGTCTGGTTCGGTATGGTTCGGCTGGTCTGGTCTGGTCCGGTCTGTTTCGGGTCTGGTTCGGTCTGGTCTGGTCCGGTCTGGTCTGGTTCGGTCTGGTCTGGTTCGGTCTGGTCTGGTCCGGTCTGGTCTGGTTCGGTCTGGTCTGGTTCGCTCTGGTTCGGTCTGGTCTGGTTCGGTCTGGTCTGGTTCGATCTGGTCTGGTTCGGTCTGGTCTGGTTCGTTCTGGTTCGCTCTGGTTCGGTCTGGTCCGGTCTGGTTCGGTCTGGTCTGGTTCGATATGGTCTGGTCTGGTCCGGTCTGGTTCGGTCTGGTTCAGTCTGGTTCAGTCTGGTTCAGTCTGGTTCGGTCTGGTTCGGTCTGGTTCGGTCTGGTTCGTTCTGGTCTGGTTCTGTCTGGTTCGGTCTGGTCTGGTTCGGTCTGGTTCGGTCTGGTCTGGTTCGGTCTGGTTCGGTCTGGTCCGGTCTGGTTCGGTCCGGTCTGGTTCGGTCTGGTCTGGTCTGGTCCGGTCTGGTCTGGCCTGGTTCGTTCTGGTCTGGTCTGGTCTGGTTCGTTCTGGTCCGGTCTGGTCTGGTTCGGGTCTGGTTCGGGTCTAGTCCGGTCTGGTCTGGTTCGGGTCTGGTCCGGTCTGGTCTGGTTCGGGTCTGGTCTGGTTCGGTCTGGTTCGGTCTGGTTCTGGTCTGGTCTGGTCTGGTCTGGTCCGGTATGGTTCGTTCTGGTCTGGTTCGGTTCGGTCTGGTTCGGTCTGGTTCGGTCTGGTTCGGTCTGGTCTGGTTCGGTCTGGTTCGGTCTGGTCTGGTCTGGTTCGTTCTGGTTCGCTCTGGTCCGGTTTGGTCTGGTCTGGTCTGGTTCGTTCTGGTTCGGTATGGTCTGGTATGGTTCGGCTGGTCTGGTCTGGTCCGGTCTGGTTCGGGTCTGGTTCGGTCTGGTCCGGTCTGGTCTGGTCCGGTCTGGTCTGGTCTGGTCCGGTCTGGTCTGGTCTGGTTCGTTCTGGTTCGGTCTGGTTCGGTCTGGTCTGGTTCGGTCTGGTCCGGTCTGGTCCGGTCTGGTTCGGTCTGGTCTGGTTCGGTCTGGTCTGGTTCGATATGGTCTGGTCTGGTTCGGTCTGGTCTGGTTCGGTCTGGTCTGGTTCGGTCTGGTCTGGTTCGATATGGTCTGGTCTGGTTCGGTCTGGTCTGGTTCGGTCTGGTCTGGTTCGGTCTGGTCTGGTTCGGTCTGGTCTGGTCTGGTTCGGTCTGGTCTGGTTCGGTCTGGTCTGGTTCGTTCTGGTTCGCTCTGGTTCGGTCTGGTCCGGTCTGGTTCGGTCTGGTCTGGTTCGATATGGTCTGGTCTGGTTCGGTCTGGTCTGGTTCGGTCTGGTTCGGTCTGGTCCAGTTCGGTCTGGTCCGGTTCGGTCTGGTATGGTCCGGTCTGGTCTGTTCTGGTCTGGTTTGTTCTGGTCTGGTCTGGTCTGGTTCGTTCTGGTCCGGTCTGGTTCGGTCTGGTCTGGTTCGGTCTGGTCTGGTTCGGTCTGGTCTGGTTCGGTATGGTCTGGTATGGTCCGGTCTGGTCTGGTTCGGTCTGGTCTGGTTCGGTCTGGTCTGGTTCGGTATGGTCTGGTCTGGTATGGTTCGGCTGGTTCGGTCTGGTCTGGTCTGGTTCGGTCTGGTCTGGTTCGGTCTGGTCTGGTTCGTTCTGGTTCGGTCTGGTTCGGTCTGGTCTGGTTCGTTCTGGTTCGGTCTGGTCTGGTATGGTTTGGTCCGGTTCTGGTCTGGTCTGGTCTGGTTCGTTCTGGTTCGCTCTGGTTCGGTCTGGTCTGGTTCGGTATGGTCTGGTATGGTCTGGTCTGGTTCGTTCTGGTTCGTTCTGGTTTGTTCTGGTTCGGTCTGGTTCGGTCTGGTCTGGTCTGGTCTGGTTCGCTCTGGTTCGGTCTGGTCCGGTCTGGTTCGGTATGGTCTGGTATGGTCTGGTCTGGTTCGGGTCTGGTTCGGTCTGGTTCGGTCTGGTTCGCGTCTGGTTCGGTCTGGTCCGGTCTGGTCTGGTTCGGTCTGGTCTGGTTTGTTCTGGTTCGGTCTGGTCTGGTCTGGTTCGGTCTGGTCTGGTCTGTTTCGGTCTGGTCCGGTCTGGTCCCGTCTGGTTCGGTCTGGTCTGGTCTGGTCTGCTTCGGTGTGGTCTGGCCTGGTCTGGTCTGGTTCGTTCTGGTTCGCTCTGGTTCGGTCTGGTCTGGTTCGGTATGGTCTGGTCTGGTCTGGTTCGGTCTGGTCTGGTCTGGTTCGGTCTGGTCTGGTTCGGTCTGGTCTGGTTCGGTCTGGTCTGGTTCAGTCTGGTCTGGTTCGGTCTGGTTCGGTTCGGTCTGGTCTGGTTCAGTCTGGTCTGGTTCGGTCTGGTCTGGTTCGGTCTGGTCTGGTTCAGTCTGGTCTGGTTCAGTCTGGTCTGGTTCAGTCTGGTCTGGTTCAGTCTGGTCTGGTTCAGTCTGGTTCGGTCTGGTTCGGTCTGGTCTGGTTCGGTATGGTTCGGCTGGTCTGGTCTGGTCCGGTCTGTTTCGGGTCTGGTTCGGTCTGGTCTGGTTCGGTCTGGTCTGGTCCGGTCTGGTCTGGTTCGGTCTGGTTCGGTCTGGTCTGGTTCGGTCTGGTCTGGTTCGTTCTGGTTCTGGTTCGGTCTGGTTCGGTCTGGTCTGGTCTCGGTCTGGTTCTGGTTCGGTCTGGTCTGGTCTGGTCTCTGGTTCGGTCTGGTTCGGTCTGGTCCGGTCTGGTCCGGTCTGGTTCGGTCTGGTCTGGTTCGATATGGTCTGGTCTGGTTCGGTCTGGTCCTGGTCGGTCTGGTTCGGTCTGGTTCGGTCTGGTTCGGTCTGGTTCGGTCTGGTTCGGTCTGGTTCGGTCTGGTTCGTCTGGTTCGGTCTGGTTCGGTTCTGGTCTGGTTCGGTCTGGTTCGGTCTGGTCGGTGGTTCGGTCTGGTTCGGTCTGGTCCGGTCTGGTTCGGTCCGGTCTGGTTCGGTCTGGTCTGGTCTGGTCTGGTTCGGTCTGGTCTGGTTGGTCTGGTTCGTTCTGGTCCGGTCTGGTTCGGTCTGGTCTGGTCTGGTCGGTCTGGTTCGGTCTGGTCTGGTTCGGTCTGGTCTGGTTCGGTCTGGTTCGGTCTGGTCTGGTCCGGTCTGGTTCGGTCTGGTCTGGTTCGATATGGTCTGGTCTGGTCCGGTGGTTCGTTCTGGTCTCTGGTCTGGTTCTGGTTCGTTCTGGTTCCGGTTCTCTGGTTCGGTCTGGTCTGGTTCGGTCTGGTTCTGGTCTGGTTCGGTCTGGTTCGGTCTGGTCTGGTTCGGTCTGGTTCGGTCCGGTCTGGTTCGGTCTGGTCTGGTCTGGTCCGGTCTGATCTGGTCTGGTCTGGTCTCTGGTTCGTTCTGGTCCGGTCTGGTTCGGTCTGGTCTGGTCTGGTCTGGTTCAGGTCTGGTTCGGTCTGGTCTGGTTCGGTCTGGTCCGGTTTTGGTTTCTGGTCTGGTCCGTTTTGGTCTGGTCGGTATGGTCTGGTCTGGTTCGGTATGGTCTGGTCTGGTATGGTTCGGCTGGTATGGTCTGGTTCGGGTCTGGTTCGGTCTGGTCTGGTTCGGTCTGGTCTGGTCTGGTTCGGTCTGGTCTGGTCTGGTCTGGTTCGGTCTGGTCTGGTTTGTTCTGGTTCGGTCTGGTTCGGTCTGGTCTGGTTCGTTCTGGTTCGCTCTGGTTCGCTCTGGTTCGGTCTGGTTTGGTCTGGTTCGGTCTGGTATGGTCTGGTCTGGTTTGGTCCGGTTCTGGTCTGGTCTGGTCTGGTTCGTTCTGGTCCGGTCTGGTCCGGTCTGGTTCGTTCTGGTTCGTTCTGCTTCGGTCTGGTTCGGTCTGGTTCGGTCTGGTTCGGGTCTGGTTCGGTCTGGTCCGGTCTGGTCTGGTCTTGTCTGGTTCGGTCTGGTCTGGTTCGGTCTGGTCTGGTTTGTTCTGGTTCGGTCTGGTCTGGTCTGGTTCGGTCTGGTCTGGTCTGGTTCGGTCTGGTCCGGTCTGGTCCCGTCTGGTTCGGTCTGGTCTGGTCTGTTTCGGTGTGGTCTGGCCTGGTCTGGTCTGGTTCGTTCTGGTTCGCTCTGGTTCGGTATGGTCTGGTTCGGTCTGGTCTGGTCTGGTTCGGTCTGGTCTGGTCTGGTCCGGTCTGGTTCGGTCTGGTCTGGTTCGGTCTGGTCTTGTCTTGTTCGGTCTGGTTCGTTCTGGTTCGGTCTGGTTCGGTCTGGTCTGGTTCGGTCTGGTTCGGTCTATTCTTGTCTGGTCTGGTTCGGTCTGGTCTGGTCTGGTTCGGTCTGGTCCGGTCTGTTTCGGTCTGGTCCCGTCTGGTCTGGTCTGGTCCGGTCTGGTACGGTCTGGTACGGTCTGGTCCGGTCTGGTTCGGTCTGGTCCGGTCTGGTTCGGTCTGGTCTGTTTCGGTCTGGTCTGGTCTGGTTCGGTCTGGTCCGGTCTGGTCCGGTCTGGTTCATTCTGGTTCTGTCTGGTTCGGTCTGGTTCGGTCTGGTCTGGTTCGGTCTGGTCTGGTCTGGTTCGGTCTGGTCTGGTTCGGTCTGGTCTGGTCTGGTCTGGTTCGCTCTGGTTCGGTCTTGTCTGGTTCGGTATGGTCTGGTCTGGTATGGTCTGGTCTGGTTCGGTCTGGTCTGGTCTGGTTCGGTCTGGTCTGGTCTGGTTCGGTCTGGCCTGGTCTGGTCTGGTTCGTTCTGGTTCGCTCTGGTCTGGTTCGGTCTGGTCTGGTTCGGTCTGGTCTGGTCTGGTTCGTTCTGGTTCGCTCCGGTTCGGTCTGGTCCGGTCTGGTTCGGTCTGGTCTGGTTCGTTCTGGTTCGGTCTGGCCAGGTCTGGTCTGGTTCGGTCTGGTCTGGTTCGTTCTGGTTCGGTCTGGTCTGGTCTGGTCCGCTCTGGTTCGGTCTGGTCCGGTCTGGTCTGGTCTGGTTCGGTCTGGTTCGGTCTGGTCCGGTCTGGTCTGGTCTTGTCTGGTCTGGTCCGGTTTGGTCCGGTCTGGTCTGGTTCGGTCTGGTCTGGTTCGGTCTGGTCTGGTCTGGTCCGCTCTGGTTCGGTCTGGTCCGGTCTGGTTCGGTCTGGTCCGGTCTGGTTCGGTCTGGTTCGGTCTGGTCCGGTCTGGTCCGGTCTGGTCTGGTCTGGTTCGGTCTGGTCTGGTTCGGTCTGGTCTGGTTCGGTCTGGTCTGGTTCGGTCTGGTCTGGTCTGGTCCGCTCTGGTTCGGTCTGGTCCGGTCTGGTTCGGTCTGGTCCGGTCTGGTTCGGTCTGGTCCGGTCTGGTCCGGTCTGGTCTGGTCTGGTTCGGTCTGGTCTGGTTCGGTCTGGTCTGGTTCGGTCTGGTCTGGTTCGGTCTGGTCTGGTCTGGTTCGCTCTGGTTCGCTCTGGTTCGGTCTGGTTCGCTCTGGTCTGGTTCGGTCTGGTCTGGTTCGGTCTGGTATGGTCTGGTCTGGTCTGGTTCGTTCTGGTTCGCTCCGGTTCGGTCTGGTCCGGTCTGGTTCGGTCTGGTCTGGTTCGGTCTGGTTCGGTCTGGTTCGGTCTGGTCTGGTCTGGTTCGTTCTGGTTCGGTCTGGTTCGGTCTGGCCAGGTCTGGTCTGGTTCGGTCTGGTCTGGTCTGGTCCGCTCTGGTTCGGTCTGGTCTAGTCTGGTCTGGTTCGGTCTGGTTCGGTCTGGTCTGGTTCGTTCTGGTTCGGTCTGGTTCGGTCTGGCCAGGTCTGGTCTGGTTCGGTCTGGTCTGGTCTGGTCCGCTCTGGTTCGGTCTGGTCTGGTCTGGTCTGGTTCGGTCTGGTTCGGTCTGGTCTGGTCTGGTCCGGTCTGGTCCGGTTTGGTCTGGTTCGGTCTGGTTCGGTCTGGTCTGGTTCGGTCTGGTCTGGTCTGGTCTGGTTCGGTCTGTTCTGGTCTGGTTCGGTCTGGTCTGGTTCGGTCTGGTCTGGTCTGGTTCGGTCTAGTCTGGTCTGGTTCGGTCTGGTTCGGTCTGGTTCGGTCTGGTCTGGTCTGGTCCGGTCTGGTCTGGTTCGTTCTGGTTCGGTCTGGTCTGGCCTGGTCTGGTCTGGTTCGTTCTGGTTCGCTCTGGTTCGGTCTGGTCCGGTCTGGTTCGGTCTGGTCTGGTCTGGTTCGGTCTGGTTCGGTCTGGTTCGGTCTGGTTTGGTCTGGTCTGTTTCGGTCTGTTCTGGTCTGGTCTGGTTCGGTCTGGTCTGGTCTGGTTCGGTCTGGTTCGGTCTGGTTCGGTTCGGTCTAGTCTGGTCTGGTTCGGTCTGGTCTGGTTCGGTCTGGTCTGGTTCGATCTGGTCTGGTTCGGTCTGGTTCGATCTGGTCCGGACTGGTCTGGTTCGGTCTGGTTCGGTCTGGTCTGGTCTGGTCTTGTTCGGTCTGGTTCGGTCTGGTTCGGTCTGGTCTGGTTCAGTCTGGTTCGATCTGGTCTGGTTCGGTCTGGTCTGGTCTGGTTCGGTCTGGTCTGGTCTGGTTCGGTCTGGTCTGGTTCGGTCTGGCCTGGTCTGGTCTGGTTCGTTCTGGTTCGCTCTGGTTCGGTCTGGTTCGGTCTGGTCTGGTTCGGTCTGGTTCGGTCTGGTCTGGTCTGGTTCGGTCTGGTCTGGTTCGGTCTGGTCTGGTTCGGTCTGGTCTGGTTCGGTCTGGTTCAGTCTGGTCTGGTTCGGTCTGGTCTGGTTCAGTCTGGTCTGGTCTGGTTCGGTCTGGTCTGGTCTGGTTCGGTCTGGTCTGGTTCGGTCTGGTCTGGTCTGGTTCGGTATGGTCTGGTATGGTTCATTCTGGTTCGCTCTGGTTCGCTCTGGTTCGGTCTGGTTCAGTCTGGTCTGGTATGGTCTGGTCTGGTCTGGTCTGGTCTGGTTCGGTATGGTCTGGTCTGGTATGGTCTGGTCTGGTTCGGTCTGGTCTGGTTCGGTCTGGTCTGGTTCGGTCTGGTCTGGTTCGGTCTGGTCTGGTCTGGTTCGTTCTGGTCTGGTTCGGTCTGGTCTGGTCTGGTTCGGTCTGGTCTGGTTCGTTCTGGTTCGGTCTGGTTCGGTCTGGTCTGGTCTGGTCTGGTTCGGTCTGGTCTGGTCTGGTTCGTTCTGGTTCGCTCTGGTTCGGTCTGGTCCGGTCTGGTCCGGTCTGGTCTGGTCTGGTTCGGTCTGGTCTGGTTCGGTGTGGTTCGGTCTGGTCTGGTTCGGTTCGGTCTAGTCTGGTCTGGTCTGGTCTGGTCTGGTTCGGTCTGGTCTGGTCTGGTTCGGTCTGGTTGGTTCGGTCTGGTCTGGTCTGGTTCGGTCTGTTCTGGTTCGCTCTGGTTCGGTCTGGTCCGGTCTGGTCTGGTCTGGTCTGGTTCGGTCTGGTCTGGTTCGGTCTGGTCTGGTTCGGTTCGGTCTAGTCTGGTCTGGTTCGGTCTGGTCTGGTCTGGTTCGGTCTGGTCTGGTTCGGTTCGTTCTGGTCTGGTTCGGTCTGGTTCAGTCTGGTCCGGTCTGGTCTGGTTCGGTCTGGTTCGGTCTGGTCCGGTCTGGTCTGGTTCGGTCTGGTCTGGTTCGGTCTGGTCTGGTTCAGCCTGGTCTGGTTCAGTCTGGTCTGGTTCAGTCTGGTTCGGTCTGGTCTGGTTCGGTCTGGTCTGGTCTGGTTCGGTCTGGTTCGGTTCGGTCTGGTTCGGTTCGGTCTGGTCTGGTTCGGTCTGGTTCGGTCTGGTCTGGTCTGGTTCGGTCTGGTCTGGTCTGGTTCGGTCTGGTTCGGTCTGGTCTGGTTCGGTCTGGTCTGGTCTGGTTCGGTCTGGTCTGGTTCGGTCTGGTCTGGTCTGGTCTCGTCTGGTTCGGTATGGTCTGGTTCGTTCTGGTCTGGTCTGGTTCGGTCTGGTTCGGTCTGGTCTGGTTCGGTCTGGTTCGCTCTGGTTCGGTCTGGTTCGGTCTGGTCTGGTTCGGTCTGGTCTGGTTCGGTCTGGTCTGGTTCGGTCTGGTCTGGTCTGGTCTGGTCTGGTCTGGTTCGTTCTGGTTCGCTCTGGTTCGGTCTGGTTCGGTCTGGTCTGGTCTGGTTCTTTCTGGTTCGCTCTGGTTCGGTCTGGTTCGGTCTGGTCTGGTTCGGTCTGGTTTGGTTCGGTCTGGTCTGGTTCGGTCTGGTCTGGTCCGGTCTGGTCTGGTCCGGTCTGGTCTGGTTCGGTCTGGTCTGGTTCGGTCTGGTATGGTCTGGTCTGGTCTGGTTCGTTCTGGTTCGCTCCGGTTCGGTCTGGTCCGGTCTGGTTCGGTCTGGTCTGGTTCGGTCTGGTTCGGTCTGGTCTGGTCTGGTTCGTTCTGGTTCGGTCTGGTCTGGTTCGGTCTGGTCTGGTCTGGTCCGCTCTGGTTCGGTCTGGTCTGGTCCGCTCTGGTTCGGTCTGGTCTGGTCTGGTCTGGTTCGGTCTGGTACGGTCTGGTCTGGTCTGGTTCGGTCTGGTCTGGTTCGGTCTGGTCTGGTTCGGTTCGGTCTGGTCTGGTCTGGTCTGGTCTGGTTCGGTCTGGTCTGGTTCGGTATGGTCTGGTCTGGTCTGGCCAGGTCTGGTCTGGTTCGGTCTGGTCTGGTTCGGTCTGGTCCGGTTTGGTCCTGTCTGGTCTGGTCTGGTTCGGTCTGGTTCGGTCTGGTTCGGTCTGGTCTGGTCTGGTTCGTTCTGGTTCGGTCTGGTTCGGTCTGGTCTGGTTCGGTTCGTTCTGGTTCGGTCTGGTTCGTTCTGGTTCGGTCTGGTTCGGTCTGGTCTGGTCTGGTTCGCTCTGGTTCGGTCTGGTTCGGTCTGGTCTGGTTCGGTCTGGTCTGGTTCGGTCTGGTCTGGTTCGGTCTGGTCTGGTCTGGTTCGGTCTGGTCCGGTCTGGTCCGGTCTGGTTCGGTCTGGTCTGGTCTGGTCCGGTCTGGTCTGGTTGGTTCTGGTTCGGTCTGGTTCGGTCTGGTTCGGTCTGGCCTGGTCTGGTCTGGTTCGGTCTGGTTCGGCTGGTCTGGTTCGGCTGGTCTGGTCTGGTTCGGTCTGGTCTGGTTCGGTCTGGTCTGGTTCGGTCTGGTTTGGCCTGGTTCGGTCTGGTTCGGTCTGTTCTGGTTCGGTCTGGTCTGGTTCGGTCTGGTTCGGTCTGGTCTGGTTCGATCTGGTTCGGTCTGGTCCCGTCTGGTTCGGTCTGGTCCCGTCTGGTTCGTTCTGGTCTGGTTCGGTCTGGTTCGGTCTGGTCTGGTTCGGTTCGGTCTAGTCTGGTCCGGTCTGGTCTGGTCTGGTCTAGTCTGGTCTGGTTCGGTCTGGTTCGGTTCGGTCTGGTCTGGTTCGGTCTGGTTCGGTCTGGTTCGGTCTGGTCCGGTCTGGTCTGGTTCGGTCTGGTCTTGTCTGGTTCGGTCTGGTCTTGTCTGGTTCGGTCTGGTCTGGTTCGGTCTGGTCTGGTCCGGTCTGGTCTGGTTCGGTATGGTCTGGTCTGGTTCGTTCTGGTCTGGTCTGGTTCGGTCTGGTCTGGTTCGGTCTGGTCTGGTTCGGTCTGGTCTGGTTCGGTATGGTCTGGTCTGGTTCGTTCTGGTCTGGTCTGGTTCGGTCTGGTCTGGTCTGGTTCGGTCTGGTTCGGTCTGGTCTGGTTCGTTCTGGTTCGCTCTGGTCCGGTCTGGTTCGTTCTGGTCTGGTCTGGTCTGGTTCGGTCTGTTCTGGTCTGGTCTGGTTCGTTCTGGTTCGCTCTGGTTCGGTCTGGTCTGGTTCGGTCTGGTCTGGTTTGGTCCGGTCTGGTTCGGTCTGGTCTGGTCTGGCTCGTTCTGGTTCGCTCTGGTTCGGTCTGGTCCGGTCTGGTCTGGTTCGGTCTGGTCTGGTTCGGTATGGTCTGGTATGGTCTGGTCTGGTCTGGTCTGGTTCGGTCTGGTCTGGTTCGGTTCGGTCTAGTCTGGTCTGGTTCGGTCTGGTTCGGTCTGGTCTGGTCTGGTTCGGTCTGGTCTGGTCTGGTTCGGTCTGGTCTGGTCTGGTTCGGTTCGGTCTGGTCTGGTTCGGTCTGGTCTGGTTCAGTCTGGTCTGGTTCAGTCTGGTCTGGTTCAGTCTGGTCTGGTTCGGTCTGGTCTGGTTCAGTCTGGTCTGGTTCAGTCTGGTCTGGTTCAGTCTGGTCTGGTTCAGTCTGGTTCGGTCTGGTCTGGTTCGGTCTGGTCTGGTCTGGTTCGGTCTGGTTCGGTCTGGTCTGGTTCGGTCTGGTTCGGTTCGGTCTGGTTCGGTTCGGTCTGGTTCGGTCTGGTCTGGTTCGGTCTGGTCTGGTTCGGTCTGGTCTGGTTCGGTCTGGTTCGGTCTGGTCTGGTTCGGTCTGGTCTGGTTCGGTCTGGTATGGTCTGGTTCGGTCTGGTTCGGCTGGTCTGGTCTGGTTCGGCTGGTCTGGTCTGGTTCGGTCTGGTCTGGTTCGGTCTGGTTCGGTCTGTTCTGGTTCGGTCTGGTCTGGTTCGGTCTGGTTCGGTCTGGTCTGGTTCGATCTGGTTCGGTCTGGTTGCGTCTGGTTCGGTCTGGTCCCGTCTGGTTCGGTCTGGTCTGGTCTGGTTCGTTCTGGTCTGGTTCGGTCTGGTTCGGTCTGGTCTGGTTCGGTTCGGTCTAGTCTGGTCTGGTCCGGTCTGGTCTGGTCTGGTTCGGTCTAGTCTGGTCTGGTTCGGTCTGGTCTGGTTCGATCTGGTTCGGTTCGGTCTGGTCTGGTCTGATCTGGTTCGGTCTGGTTCGGTCTGGTTCGGTCTGGTCCGGTCTGGTCTGGTTCGGTCTGGTCTTGTCTGGTTCGGTCTGGTCTGGTTCGGTCTGGTTCGGTCTGGTCTGGTCTGGTTCGATCTGGTTCGGTCTGGCCTGATCTGGTCTGGTTCGCTCTGGTTCGGTCTGGTTCGGTCTGGTCTGGTTCGGTCTGGTCTGGTTCGGTCTGGTCTGGTTCAGTCTGGTTCGGTCTGGTCTGGTTCGGTATGGTCTGGTCTGGTCTGGTTCGTTCTGGTCCGGTCTGGTTCGGTCTGGTCTGGTTCGGTCTGGTTCGGTCTGGCCTGGTCTGGTCTGGTTCGTTCTGGTTCGCTCTGGTTCGGTCTGGTCCGGTCTGGTTCGGTCTGGTCTGGTCTGGTCTGGTTCGGTCTGTTCTGGTCTGGTCTGGTTCGTTCTGGTTCGCTCTGGTTCGGTCTGGTCTGGTTCGGTCTGGTCTGGTTTGGTCCGGTCTGGTTCGGTCTGGTCTGGTCTGGCTCGTTCTGGTTCGCTCTGGTTCGGTCTGGTCCGGTCTGGTCTGGTTCGGTCTGGTCTGGTTCGTTCTGGTTCGGTCTGGTTCGGTCTGGTCTGGTCTGGTACGGTCTGGTCTGGTCTGGTTCGGTCTGGTATGGTCTGGTTCGGTCTGGTCTGGTCTGGTCCGGTCTGGTTCGGTCTGGTCTTGTCTGGTCCGGTCTGGTCTGGTTCGTTCTGGTTCGGTCTGGTCTGGTCTGGTTCGGTCTGGCCTGGTCTGGTCTGGTTCGGTCTGGTTCGGCTGGTCTGGTCTGGTTCGGCTGGTCTGGTCTGGTTCGGTCTGGTCTGGTTCGGTCTGGTTCGGTTTGGCCTGGTTCGGTCTGGTTCGGTCTGTTCTGGTTCGGTCTGGTCTGGTTCGGTCTGGTTCGGTCTGGTCTGGTTCGATCTGGTTGCGTCTGGTTCGGTCTGGTCCCGTCTGGTTCGGTCTGGTCTGGTCTGGTTCGTTCTGGTCTGGTTCGGTCTGGTTCGGTCTGGTCTGGTTCGGTTCGGTCTAGTCTGGTCTGGTCCGGTCTGGTTCGGTCTAGTCTGGTCTGGTTCGGTCTGGTCTGGTTCGATCTGGTTCGGTTCGGTCTGGTCTGGTCTGGTTCGGTCTGGTTCGGTCTGGTCCGGTCTGGTCTGGTTCGGTCTGGTTCGGTCTGGCCTGATCTGGTCTGGTTCGTTCTGGTTCGCTCTGGTTCGGTCTGGTCCGGTCTGGTCTGGTTCGGTCTGGTCTGGTTCGGTCTGGTCTGGTTCGGTCTGGTCTGGTTCGGTCTGGTCTGGTTCAGTCTGGTTCGGTCTGGTCTGGTTCGGTATGGTCTGGTCTGGTCTGGTTCGTTCTGGTCTGGTCTGGTTCGGTCTGGTCTGGTCTGGTTCGGTCTGGTTCGGTCTGGCCTGGTCTGGTCTGGTTCGTTCTGGTTCGCTCTGGTTCGGTCTGGTCCGGTCTGGTTCGGTCTGGTCTGGTCTGGTCTGGTTCGGTCTGTTCTGGTCTGGTCTGGTTCGTTCTGGTTCGCTCTGGTTCGGTCTGGTCTGGTTCGGTCTGGTCTGGTTTGGTCTGGTCTGGTCTGGCTCGTTCTGGTTCGCTCTGGTTCGGTCTGGTCCGGTCTGGTCTGGTTCGGTCTGGTCTGGTTCGGTATGGTCTGGTATGGTCTGGTTCGGTCTGGTTCGGTCTGGTTCGGTCTGGTCTGGTCTGGTCTGGTCTGGTCTGGTCTGGTCTGTTTTGTTCTGGTTCGGTCTGGTCTGGTTCGTTCTGGTCTGGTCTGGTCTGGTTCGGTCTGGTCTGTTTCGTTCTGGTTCGCTCTGGTTCGGTCTGGTCTGGTTCGGTCTGGTCTGGTTCGGTCTGGTCTGGTTCGGTATGGTCTGGTCTGGTCTGGTCTGGTTCGGTCTGTTCTGGTCTGGTCCGGTCTGGTCTGGTTCGGTCTGGTCTGGTTCGGTCTGGTTCGGTCTGGTCTGGTTCGGTTCGGTCTAGTCTGGTCTGGTTCGGTCTGGTCTGGTCTGGTTCGGTCTGGTCTGGTTCGGTCTGGTCTGGTCTGGTCTGGTTCGGTTCGGTCTGGTCTGGTTCGGTCTGGTTCAGTCTGATCTGGTTCGGTCTGGTTCGGTCTGGTCTGGTTCAGTCTGGTCTGGTTCAGTCTGGTCTGGTTCAGTCTGGTTCGGTCTGGTCTGGTTCGGTCTGGTTCGGTTCGGTCTGGTTCGGTTCGGTCTGGTCTCGTTCGGTCTGGTCTGGTTCGGTCTGGTCTGGTTCAGTCTGGTTCGGTCTGGTTCGGTCTGGTCTGGTTCGGTATGGTTCGGTTCGGTCTGGTTCGGTTCGGTCTGGTCTGGTTCGGTCTGGTCTGGTTCGGTCTGGTCTGGTTCGGTCTGGTCTGGTTCGGTCTGGTCTGGTCTGGTCTGGTCTCGTCTGGTTCGGTATGGTCTGGTCTGGTTCGTTCTGGTCTGGTTCGGTCTGGTCTGGTTCGGTCTGGTCTGGTCTGGTCTGGTTTGGTCTGTTCTGGTCTGGTCTGGTTCGTTCTGGTTCGGTCTGGTCTGGTTCGGTCTGGTCTGGTTTGGTCCAGTCTGGTTTGGTCCAGTCTGGTTCGGTCTGGTCTGGTCTGGTTCGTTCTGGTTCGCTCTGGTTCGGTCTGGTTCGGTCTGGTCTGGTTCGGTCTGGTCTGGTTCGGTCTGGTCTGGTTCGGTCTGGTCTGGTCCGGTCTGGTCGGGTCTGGTTCGGGTCTGGTTCGGGTCTGGTTCGCTCTGGTCTGGTTCGGTCTGGTCTGGTTCGGTCTGGTCTGGTTCGGTCTGGTATGGTCTGGTCTGGTCTGGTTCGTTCTGGTTCGCTCCGGTTCGGTCTGGTCCGGTCTGGTTCGGTCTGGTCTGGTTCGGTCTGGTTTGGTCTGGTCTGGTCTGGTTCGTTCTGGTTCGGTCTGGTCTGGTCTGGCCAGGTCTGGTCTGGTTCGGTCTGGTCTGGTCTGGT
This sequence comes from Oncorhynchus clarkii lewisi, assembly GCF_045791955.1. Taxonomy (NCBI): domain Eukaryota; kingdom Metazoa; phylum Chordata; class Actinopteri; order Salmoniformes; family Salmonidae; genus Oncorhynchus; species Oncorhynchus clarkii. The sequence goes on along the minus strand of NW_027259267.1, from coordinate 18,378 downwards.
CCGCTCTGGTTCGGTCTGGTCTGGTCTGGTTCGGTCTGGTCTGGTCTGGTTCGGTCTGGTTCGGTCTGGTACGGTCTGGTCTGGTTCGGTCTGGTCTGGTCCGGTCTGGTCTGGTTCGGTCTGGTCTGGTTCGGTATGGTCTGGTTCGGTATGGTCTGGTCTGGTCTGGCCAGGTCTGGTCTGGTCTGGTCTGGTTCGGTCTGGTCTGGTCCGGTCTGGTCCGGTTCGGTCCGGTCCGGTCTGGTTCGGTCTGGTCTGGTTCGGTTTGGTCTGGTTCGGTTTGGTTCGGTCTGGTCTGCTCTGGTCTGGTCTGGTTCGGTCTGGTCTGGTCTGGTCTGGTTCGTTCTGGTTCGGTCTGGTCTGGTTCGGTCTGGTTCGTTCTGGTTCGGTCTGGTTCGTTCTGGTTCGGTCTGGTTCGTTCTGGTTCGGTCTGGTCTGGTCTGGTTCGCTCTGGTTCGGTCTGGTCTGGTTCGGTCTGGTCTGGTTCGGTCTGGTCTGGTCTGGTCTGGTTCGGTCTGGTCTGGTCTGGTCCGGTCTGGTCTGGTCTGGTCCGGTCTGGTTCGGTCTGGTCTGGTCTGGTCTGGTTCGTTCTGGTTCGGTCTGGTTCGGTCTGGTCTGGTCTGGTTCGGTCTGGCCTGGTCTGGTCTGGTTCGGTCTGGTTCGGCTGGTCTGGTTCGGCTGGTCTGGTCTGGTTCGGTCTGGTCTGGTTCGGTCTGGTCTGGTTCGGTCTGGTTCGGTCTGGTTCGGTCTGGTTCGGTCTGTTCTGGTTCGGTCTGGTCTGGTTCGGTCTGGTTCGGTCTGGTCTGGTTCGATCTGGTTCGGTCTGGTTGCGTCTGGTTCGGTCTGGTCCCGTCTGGTTCGGTCTGGTCTGGTCTGGTTCGTTCTGGTCTGGTTCGGTCTGGTTCGGTCTGGTCTGGTTCGGTTCGGTCTGGTCCGGTCTGGTCTGGTCTGGTTCGGTCTAGTCTGGTCTGGTTCGGTCTGGTCTGGTTCGATCTGGTTCGGTCTGGTCTGGTCTGGTTCGGTCTGGTTCGGTTCGGTCTGGTCTGGTTCGGTCTGGTTTTGTTCGGTCTGGTTCGGTCTGGTCCGGTCTGGTCTGGTTCGGTCTGGTTCGGTCTGGTTCGGTCTGGTCTGGTCTTGTCTGGTTCGGTCTTGTCTGGTTTGGTCTGGTCTGGTTCAGTCTGGTCTGGTCTGGTTCGGTCTGGTTCGGTCTGGTCCGGTCTGGTTCGGTCTGGTCTGGTTCAGTCTGGTCTGATCTGGTCTGTTCTGGTTCGCTCTGGTTCGGTCTGGTCCGGTCTGGTTCGGTCTGGTCTGGTTCGGTCTGGTCTGGTTCGGTCTGGTCTGGTTCGGTCTGGTCTGGTTCGGTCTGGTCTGGTTCAGTCTGGTCTGGTTCAGTCTGGTTCGGTCTGGTCTGGTTCGGTCTGGTCTGGTTCGGTCTGGTCTGGTTCGTTCTGGTCTGGTCTGGTTCGGTCTGGTCTGGTCTGGTTCGGTCTGGCTCGGTCTGGCCTGGTCTGGTCTGGTTCGTTCTGGTTCACTCTGGTTCGGTCCGGTCTGGTTCGGTCTGGTCTGGTTCGGTCTGGTCTGGTTCGGTCTGGTCTGGTTCGGTCTGGTCTGGTTCGTTCTGGTTCGCTCTGGTTCGGTCTGGTCTGGTTCGGTCTGGTCTGGTTCGGTCTGGTCTGGTCTGGCTCGTTCAGGTTCGCTCTGGTTCGGTCTGGTCCGGTCTGGTCTGGTTCGGTCTGGTCTGGTTCGGTCTGGTCTGGTTCGGTATGGTCTGGTATGGTCTGGTCTGGTTCGGTCTGGTCTGGTTCGGTCTGGTCTGGTCCGGTCTGGTCTGGTTCGTTCTGGTTCGGTCTGGTTCGGTCTGGTCTGGTCTGGTTCGTTCTGGTTCGGTCTGGTTCGGTCTGGTCTGGTCTTGTCTGGTTCGGTCTTGTCTGGTCTGTTTTGTTCTGGTTCGGGTCTGGTTCGGTCTGGTCTGGTCTGTTTTGTTCTGGTTCGGTCTGGTCTGGTTCGGTCTGGTCTGGTCTGGTTCGGTCTGGTCCGGTCTGGTCCCGTCTGGTTCGGTCTGGTCTGTTTCGTTCTGGTTCGCTCTGGTTCGGTCTGGTCTGGTTCGGTCTGGTCTGGTTCGGTCTGTTCTGGTCTGGTCCGGTCTGGTTCGGGTCTGGTTCGGTCTGGTCCGGTCTGGTTCGGTCTGGTCTTGTCTGGTTCGGTCTGGTTCGGTCTGGTCTGGTTCGTTCTGGTTCGGTCTGGTTCGGTCTGGTCTGGTTCGGTCTGGTCTGGTCCGGTCTTTTTCGGTCTGGTCCCATCTGGTACGGTCTGGTTCGTTCTGGTCTGGTCTGGTTCGGTCTGGTCTGGTCTGGTTCGGTCTGGCTCGGTCTGGCCTGGTCTGGTCTGGTTCGTTCTGGTTCACTCTGGTTCGGTCCGGTCTGGTTCGGTCTGGTCTGGTTCGGTCTGGTCTGGTTCGGTCTGGTCTGGTTCGGTCTGGTCTGGTTCGTTCTGGTTCGCTCTGGTTCGGTCTGGTCTGGTTCGGTCTGGTCTGGTTCGGTCTGGTCTGGTCTGGCTCGTTCAGGTTCGCTCTGGTTCGGTCTGGTCCGGTCTGGTCTGGTTCGGTCTGGTCTGGTTCGGTCTGGTCTGGTTCGGTATGGTCTGGTATGGTCTGGTCTGGTTCGGTCTGGTCTGGTCTGGTTCGGTCTGGTCTGGTCCGGTCTGGTCTGGTTCGTTCTGGTTCGGTCTGGTTCGGTCTGGTCTGGTCTGGTTCGTTCTGGTTCGGTCTGGTTCGGTCTGGTCTGGTCTTGTCTGGTTCGGTCTTGTCTGGTCTGTTTTGTTCTGGTTCGGGTCTGGTTCGGTCTGGTCTGGTCTGTTTTGTTCTGGTTCGGTCTGGTCTGGTTCGGTCTGGTCTGGTCTGGTTCGGTCTGGTCCGGTCTGGTTCGGTCTGGTCTGTTTCGTTCTGGTTCGCTCTGGTTCGGTCTGGTCTGGTTCGGTCTGGTCTGGTTCGGTCTGTTCTGGTCTGGTCCGGTCTGGTTCGGGTCTGGTTCGGTCTGGTCCGGTCTGGTTCGGTCTGGTCTTGTCTGGTTCGGTCTGGTTCGGTCTGGTCTGGTTCGTTCTGGTTCGTTCTGGTTCGGTCTGGTCTGGTTCGGTCTGGTCTGGTTCGGTCTGGTCCGGTCTTTTTCGGTCTGGTCCCATCTGGTACGGTCTGGTACGGTCTGGTTCGGTCTGGTACGGTCTGGTCCGGTCTGGTACGGTCTAGTCTGGTCCGGTCTGGTTCGGGTCTGGTTCGGTCTGGTCCGGTCTGGTCTGGTCTTGTCTGGTTCGTTCTGGTTCGGTCTATTCTTGTCTGGTCTGGTACGGTCTGGTACGGTCTGGTACGGTCCGGTCTGGTCTGGTCTGGTTCGGTCTGGTCTGGTCTGGTCTGGTCCGGTCTGGTACGGTCCGGTCTGGTCTGGTCTGGTTCGGTCTGGTCTGGTTCGGTCTGGTCTGGTTCGGTATGGTCTGGTCTGGTCTGGTTCGGTCTGGTCTGGTCCGGTCTGGTCTGGTTCGGTCTGTTCTGGTTCGGTCTGGTCTGGTCTGGTTCGGTCTGGTTCGGTCTGGTTCGGTCTGGTCTGGTTCGGTATGGTCTGGTCTGGTATGGTCTGGTCTGGTTCGGTCTGGTTCGGTCTGGTCTGGTTCGGTATGGTCTGGTCTGGTATGGTCTGGTCTGGTTCGGTCTGGTCTGGTCTGGTCTGGTTCGGTCTGGTCTGGTCTGGTTCGGTCTGGTCTGGTTCGGTCTGGTCGGTCCGGTCTGGTCTGGTCTGGTTCGGTCTGGTTCGGTCTGGTCTGGTCTGGTCTGGTCTGGCCTGGTCTGGTCTGGTTCGGTCTGGTCTGGTCTGGTTCGTTCTGGTTCGCTCTGGTCTGGTCTGGTCTGGTTCGGTCTGGCCTGGTCTGGTTCGTTCTGGTTCGCTCTGGTTCGGTCTGGTCTGGTTCGGTCTGGTCAGGTCTGGTATGGTCTGGTCTGGTTCGTTCTGGTTCGCTCCGGTTCGGTCTGGTTCGGTCTGGTCTGGTTCGGTCTGGTCTGGTCTGTTTTGTTCTGGTTCGGTCTGGTTCGGTCTGGTCTGGTTTGGTCTGGTTCGGTCTGGTCTGGTCTGGTTCGGTCTGGTCCGGTCTGGTCCCGTCTGGTTCGGTCTGGTCTGTTTCGTTCTGGTTCGCTCTGGTTCGGTCTGGTCTGGTTCGGTCTGGTCTGGTTCGGTCTGGTCTGGTTCGGTCTGTTCTGGTCTGGTCCGGTCTGGTTCGGGTCTGGTTCGGTCTGGTCCGGTCTGGTTCGGTCTGGTCTTGTCTGGTTCGGTCTCGTCTGGTTCGTTCTGGTCTGGTTCGGTCTGGTCCGGTCTTTTTCGGGTCTGGTCCCGTCTGGTACGGTCTGGTACGGTCTGGTTCGGTCTGGTATGGTCTGGTCCGGTCTGGTACGGTCTAGTCTGGTCCGGTCTGGTTCGGGTCTGGTTCGGTCTGGTCCGGTCTGGTCTGGTCTTGTCTGGTTCGGTCTGGTCTGGTTCGGTATGGTCTGGTCTGGTTCGGTCTGGTCTGGTCTGGTTTGGTCTGGTCTGGTTCGGTCTGGTCCTGTCCGGTCTGGTTTGGTTTGTTCTGGTTCGGTCTGGTCTGGTCTGGTTCGGTCTGGTCTGGTCTGGTTCGGTATGGTCTGGTCTGGTCTGGTCTGGTTCGCTCTGGTTCGCTCTGGTCTGGTTCGGTCTGGTTCGGTATGGTCTTGTCTGGTATGGTCTTGTCTGGTTCGGTCTGGTCTGGTCTGGTTCGGTCTGGTCTGGTCTGGTTCGGTCTGGTCTGGTCCGGTTCGGTCTGGTTCGGTCTGGTCTGGTCTGGTTCGGTCTGGTCTGGTCTGGTCTGGTTCGTTCTGGTTCGGTCTGGTTCGGTCTGGTTCGGTCTGGTCTGGTTCGGTCTGGTCTGGTTCGGTCTGGTCTGGTTCGTTCTGGTTCGGTCTGGTCAGGTCTGGTCTTGTTCGGTATGGTCTGGTCTGGTTCGGTCTGGTCTGGTTCGGGTCTGGTTCGGTCTGGTCTGGTTCGGTGTGGTCTGGTCTGGTTCGGTCTGGTCTGGTTCGGTCTGGTCTGGTCCGGTCTGGTCTGGTCTGGTTCGTTCTGGTTCGGTCTGGTCTGGTCTGGTTCGGTCTGGTCTGGTTCGTTCTGGTTCGGTCTGGTCTGGTTCGGTCTGGTCTGGTCTGGTTCGTTCTGGTTCGCTCTGGTTCGGTCTGGTCTGGTCTGGTTCGGTCTGGTCTGGTTCGCTCTGGTTCGGTCTGGTCTGGTTCGGTCTGGTCTGGTCTGGTTCGGTCTGGTCTGGTCTGGTTCGGTCTGGTCTGGTTCGGTCTGGTCTGGTTCGGTCTGGTCTGGTTCGGTCTGGTCCTGTCCGGTCTGGTTTGGTTTGTTCAGGTAAGCTCTGGTACGCTCTGGTAAGGTTTGGTCCGGTCTGGTCTGGTTCGGTCTGGTGGGGTCTGGTCTTGTCTGGTATGGTCTGGTCTGGTTCGGTCTGGTCTGGTCTGGTTCGGTCTGGTCTGGTCCGGTCTGGTTCGGTCTGGTTCGGTCTGGTCTGGTCTGGTTCGGTCTGGTCTGGTCTGGTCTGGTTCGTTCTGGTTCGGTCTGGTCTGGTTCGGTCTGGTCCGGTCTGGTTCGGTCTGGTCTGGTTCGGTCTGGTCTTGTCTGGTCTGGTTCGGTATGGTCTGGTCTGGTTCGGTCTGGTCTGGTTCGGTATGGTCTGGTCTGGTTCGGTCTGGTCTGGTCTGGTTTGGTCTGGTCTGGTTCGTTTTGGTTCGCTCTGGTTCGCTCTGGTCCGGTTTGGTCCGGTCTGGTCTGGTTCGGTATGGTCTGGTCTGGTATGGTCTTGTCTGTTTCGGTCTGGTCTGGTCTGTTTCGGTCTGGTCTGGTTCGGTCTGGTCTGGTTCTGTCTGGTCTGGTCCTGTCTGGTCTGGTTCGGTCTGGTCTGGTCTGGTCTGGTTCGGTCTGGTCTGGTCTGGTCTGGTTCGTTCTGGTCTGGTCTGGTTCGGTCTGGTCTGGTCTGGTTCGGTCTGGTCCGGTCTGGTCCCGTCTGGTTCGGTCTGGTCTGGTCTGGTATGGTTCGGTCTGGTCTGGTCTGGTCTGGTTCGTTCTGGTCTGGTCTGGTTCGTTCTGGTTCGGTCTGGTCTGGTCTGGTTCGGTCTGGTCTGGTTCGTTCTGGTCAGGTCTGGTTCGGTCTGGTCTTGTTCGGTATGGTCTGGTCTGGTTCGGTCTGGTCTGGTTCGGGTCTGGTTCGGGTCTGGTTCGGTCTGGTCCGGTCTGGTCTGGTTCGGTCTGGTTCGGTCTGGTTCGATCTGGTCTGGTTCGGTCTATTCTTGTCTGGTCTGGTTCGGTCTGGTCTGGTCTGGTTCGGTCTGGTCCGGTCTGTTTCGGTCTGGTCCGGTCTGGTCTGGTCTGGTCTTGTCTGGTTCGGTCTGGTTCGGTCTGGTTCGGTCTGGTCCGGTCTGTTTCGGTCTGGTCCTGTCTGGTCTGGTCCGGTCTGGTCCGGTCTGGTTCGGTCTGGTCTGGTTCGGTCTGGTCTGGTCTGGTCTTGTCTGGTCCGGTCTGGTCCGGTCTGGTCCGGTTCGGTCTGGTTCGGTCTGGTTCGTTCTGATTCTGTCTGGTTCGGTCTGGTCTGGTTCGGTCTGGTTCGGTCTGGTCTGGTCTGGTTCGGTCCGGTCTGGTCCGGTCTGGTTCGTTCTGGTTCGGTCTGGTCTGGTCTGGTCTGGTTCGGTCTGGTCTGGTCTGGTTCGTTCTGGTTCGCTCTGGTTCGGTCTGGTCTGGTCTGGTTCGGTCTGGTCTGGTTCGCTCTGGTTCGGTCTGGTCTGGTCTGGTTCGGTCTGGTCTGGTTCGGTCTGGTTCGGTCTGGTCTGGTCTGGTTCGGTCTGGTCTGGTCTGGTCTGGTTCGTTCTTGTTCGGTCTGGTTCGGTCTGGTTCGGTATGGTCTTGTCTGGTATGGTCTTGTCTGGTTCGGTCTGGTCTGGTCTGGTCCGGTCTGGTCTGGTACGGTCTGGTTCGGTCTGGTCTGGTCTGGTTCGGTCTGGTCTGGTCTGGTCTGGTTCGTTCTTGTTCGGTCTGGTTCGGTCTGGTTCGGTCTGGTCCGGTCTGGTTCGGTCTGGTCTGGTTCGGTCTGGTCTGGTTCGGTCTTGTCTGGTTCGTTCTGGTTCGGTCTGGTCAGGTCTGGTTCGGTCTGGTCTTGTTCGGTATGGTCTGGTCTGGTTCGGTCTGGTCTGGTTCGGGTCTGGTTCGGTCTGGTCCGGTCTGGTCTGGTTCGGTGTGGTCTTGTCTGGTCCGGTCTGGTCTGGTCTGGTTCGTTCTGGTTCGGTCTGGTCTGGTCTGGTCTGGTTCGGTCTGGTCTGGTCTGGTTCGTTCTGGTTCGCTCTGGTTCGGTCTGGTCTGGTCTGGTTCGGTCTGGTCTGGTTCGCTCTGGTTCGGTCTGGTCTGGTCTGGTTCGGTCTGGTCTGGTTCGGTCTGGTCTGGTTCGGTCTGGTCTGGTCTGGTCTGGTTCGGTCTGGTCTGGTTCGGTCTGGTCTGGTTCGGTCTGGTTCGGTATGGTCTTGTCTGGTATGGTCTTGTCTGGTTCGGTCTGGTCTGGTCTGGTTCGGTCTGGTCTGGTTCGGTCTGGTCTGGTTCGGTCTGGTCTGGTTCGGTCTGGTCTGGTCCGGTCTGGTCTGGTTCGGTCTGGTTCGGTCTGGTCTGGTCTGGTTCGGTCTGGTCTGGTCTGGTCTGGTTCGGTCTGGTCCGGTCTGGTTCGGTCTGGTCTGGTTCGGTCTGGTCTGGTTCGGTCTGGTCTGGTTCGTTCTGGTTCGGTCTGGTCAGGTCTGGTTCGGTCTGGTCTTGTTCGGTATGGTCTGGTCTGGTCTGGTTCGGTCTGGTCTGGTTCGGGTCTGGTTCGGTCTGGTCCGGTCTGGTCTGGTTCGGTGTGGTCTGGTCTGGTTCGGTCTGGTCTGGTCCGGTCTGGTCTGGTTCGTTCTGGTTCGGTCTGGTCTGGTCTGGTCTGGTTCGGTCTGGTCTGGCCTGGTCTGGTCTGGTTCGTTCTGGTTCGGTCTGGTCTGGTTCGTTCTGGTTCGGTCTGGTCTGGTTCGGTCTGGTCTGGTTCGGTCTGGTCTGGTCTGGTTCGTTCTGGTTCGCTCTGGTTCGGTCTGGTCTGGTTCGCTCTGGTTCGGTCTGGTCTGGTTCGGTCTGGTCTGTTTCGGTATGGTCTGGTCTGGTCTGGTTCGGTCTGGTCTGGTTCGGTCTGGTCTGGTCTGGTTCGGTCTGGTCCTGTCCGGTCTGGTTTGGTTTGTTCTGGTTCGGTCTGGTCTTGTCTGGTCTGGTTCGGTATGGTCTGGTCTGGTTCGGTCTGGTCTGGTCTGGTTTGGTCTGGTCTGGTTCGTTTTGGTTCGCTCTGGTTCGCTCTGGTCCGGTTTGGTCCGGTCTGGTCTGGTTCGGTCTGGTTCGGTATGGTCTGGTCTGGTATGGTCTTGTCTGTTTCGGTCTGGTCTGGTCTGGTTCGGTCTGGTCTGGTTCGGTCTGGTCTGGTTCGGTCTGGTCTGGTCCTGTCTGGTCTGGTTCGGTCTGGTCTGGTCTGGTCTGGTTCGGTCTGGTCTGGTCTGGTCTGGTTCGTTCTGGTTCGGTCTGGTTCGGTCTGGTCCCGTCTGGTTCGGTCTGGTCTGGTCTGGTCTGGTCTGGTTCGTTCTGGTCAGGTCTGGTTCGTTCTGGTTCGGTATGGTCTGGTCTGGTTCGGTCTGGTCTGGTTCGGGTCTGGTTCGGGTCTGGTTCGGTCTGGTCCGGTCTGGTCTGGTTCGGTCTGGTTCGGTCTGGTCTGGTCTGGTTCGGTCTGGTTCGATCTGGTCTGGTTCGGTCTATTCTTGTCTGGTCTGGTTCGGTCTGGTCTGGTCTGGTTCGGTCTGTTTCGGTCTGGTCCTGTCTGGTCCGGTCTGGTCTGGTTCGGTCTGGTCTGGTCTGGTCTTGTCTGGTTCGGTCTGGTTCGGTCTGGTCTGGTCTGGTTCGGTCTGGTTCGATCTGGTCTGGTGCGGTCTGGTCGTGTCTGGTCTGGTTTGGTCTGGTCTGGTCTGGTTCGGTTCGGTCCGGTCTGGTTCGGTCTGGTCTGGTTCGGTCTGGTCTGGTCTGGTCTTGTCTGGTCTTGTCTGGTCCGGTCTGGTCCGGTCTGGTCCGGTTCGGTCTGGTTCGGTCTGGTTCGTTCTGGTTCTGTCTGGTTCGGTCTGGTCTGGTTCGGTCTGGTCTGGTCTGGTTCGGTCTGGTTCGTTCTGGTTCGGTCTGTTCTGGTTCGTTCTGGTTCGCTCTGGTTCGGTCTGGTTCGGTATGGTCTGGTCTGGTATGGTCTGGTCTGGTTCGGTCTGGTCTGGTCTGGTTCGGTCTGGTCTGGTTCGGTCTGGTCTGGTTCGGTCTGGTCTGGTCCGGTCTGGTCTGGTCTGGTTCGTTCTGGTTCGGTCTGGTCTGGTTCGGTCTGGTCTGGCCTGGTCTGGTCTGGTTCGTTCTGGTTCGCTCTGGTTCGGTCTGGTCTGGTTCGGTCTGGTCTGGTCTGGTTCGGTCTGGTAATGTCTGGTCTGGTCTGGTTCGTTCTGGTTCGCTCCGGTTCGGTCTGGTCCGGTCTGGTTCGGTTTGGTCTGGTTCGGTCTGGTCTGGTTCGGTCTGGTCTGGTCTGGTTCGGTCTGGTCTGGTCTGGTCCGGTCTGGTTCGGTCTGGTCTGGTTCGTTCTGGTCTGGTCCGGTCTGGTCTGGTTCGTTCTGGTTCGGTCTGGTCCGGTCTGGTCTGTTTCGGTCTGGTCTGTTCTGGTCTGGTCGTTCTGGTTCTGTCTGGTTCGGTCTGGTCTGGTTCGGTCTGGTCTGGTTCGGTATGGTTCGGTCTGGTCTGGTCTGGTTCGGTCTGGTCTGGTCTGGTCTGGTTCGTTCTTGTTCGGTCTGGTTCGGTCTGGTTCGGTCTGGTCCGGTCTGGTTCGGTCTGGTCTGGTTCGGTCTGGTCTGGTTCGGTCTTGTCTGGTTCGTTCTGGTTCGGTCTGGTCAGGTCTGGTTCGGTCTGGTCTTGTTCGGTATGGTCTGGTCTGGTTCGGTCTGGTCTGGTTCGGGTCTGGTTCGGTCTGGTCCGGTCTGGTCTGGTTCGGTGTGGTCTTGTCTGGTCCGGTCTGGTCTGGTCTGGTTCGTTCTGGTTCGGTCTGGTCTGGTCTGGTCTGGTTCGGTCTGGTCTGGTCTGGTTCGTTCTGGTTCGCTCTGGTTCGGTCTGGTCTGGTCTGGTTCGGTCTGGTCTGGTTCGCTCTGGTTCGGTCTGGTCTGGTCTGGTTCGGTCTGGTCTGGTTCGGTCTGGTCTGGTCTGGTTCGGTCTGGTCTGGTTCGGTCTGGTCTGGTTCGGTCTGGTCTGGTTCGGTCTGGTTCGGTATGGTCTTGTCTGGTATGGTCTTGTCTGGTTCGGTCTGGTCTGGTCTGGTTCGGTCTGGTCTGGTTCGGTCTGGTCTGGTTCGGTCTGGTCTGGTTCGGTCTGGTCTGGTCCGGTCTGGTCTGGTTCGGTCTGGTTCGGTCTGGTCTGGTCTGGTTCGGTCTGGTCTGGTCTGGTCTGGTTCGGTCTGGTTCGGTCTGGTCCGGTCTGGTTCGGTCTGGTCTGGTTCGGTCTGGTCTGGTTCGGTCTGGTCTGGTTCGTTCTGGTTCGGTCTGGTCAGGTCTGGTTCGGTCTGGTCTTGTTCGGTATGGTCTGGTCTGGTCTGGTTCGGTCTGGTCTGGTTCGGGTCTGGTTCGGTCTGGTCCGGTCTGGTCTGGTTCGGTGTGGTCTGGTCTGGTTCGGTCTGGTCTGGTCCGGTCTGGTCTGGTTCGTTCTGGTTCGGTCTGGTCTGGTCTGGTCTGGTGCGGTCTGGTCTGGTCTGGTCTGGTCTGGTCCGGTCTGGTTCGGTCTGGTCTGGTTCGTTCTGGTTCGGTCTGGTCTGGTTCGGTCTGGTCTGGTTCGGTCTGGTCTGGTCTGGTTCGTTCTGGTTCGCTCTGGTTCGGTCTGGTCTGGTTCGCTCTGGTTCGGTCTGGTCTGGTTCGGTCTGGTCTGTTTCGGTATGGTCTGGTCTGGTCTGGTTCGGTCTGGTCTGGTTCGGTCTGGTCTGGTCTGGTTCGGTCTGGTCCTGTCCGGTCTGGTTTGGTTTGTTCTGGTTCGGTCTGGTCTTGTCTGGTCTGGTTCGGTATGGTCTGGTCTGGTTCGGTCTGGTCTGGTCTGGTTTGGTCTGGTCTGGTTCGTTTTGGTTCGCTCAGGTTCGCTCTGGTCCGGTATGGTCCGGTCTGGTCTGGTTCGGTCTGGTTCGGTAGGGTCTGGTCTGGTATGGTCTTGTCTGTTTCGGTCTGGTCTGGTCTGGTTCGGTCTGGTCTGGTTCGGTCTGGTCTGGTTCGGTCTGGTCTGGTCCTGTCTGGTCTGGTTCGGTCTGGTCTGGTCTGGTCTGGTTCGGTCTGGTCTGGTCTGGTTCGTTCTGGTTCGGTCTGGTTCGGTCTGGTCCCGTCTGGTTCGGTCTGGTCTGGTCTGGTCTGGTCTGGTTCGTTCTGGTCTGGTCTGGTTCGTTCTGGTTCGGTATGGTCTGGTCTGGTTCGGTCTGGTCTGGTTCGGGTCTGGTTCGGGTCTGGTTCGGTCTGGTCCGGTCTGGTCTGGTTCGGTCTGGTTCGGTCTGGTCTGGTCTGGTTCGGTCTGGTTCGATCTGGTCTGGTTCGGTCTATTCTTGTCTGGTCTGGTTCGGTCTGGTCTGGTCTGGTTCGGTCTGGTCTGGTTCGGTCTGGTCTGGTCTGGTCTTGTCTGGTTCGGTCTGGTTCGGTCTGGTCTGGTCTGGTTCGGTCTGGTTCGATCTGGTCTGGTTCGGTCTATTCTTGTCTGGTCTGGTTTGGTCTGGTCTGGTCTGGTTCGGTTCGGTCCGGTCTGGTTCGGTCTGGTCTGGTTCGGTCTGGTCTGGTCTGGTCTTGTCTGGTCTTGTCTGGTCCGGTCTGGTCCGGTCTGGTCCGGTTCGGTCTGGTTCGGTCTGGTTCGTTCTGGTTCTGTCTGGTTCGGTCTGGTCTGGTTCGGTCTGGTCTGGTCTGGTTCGGTCTGGTTCGTTCTGGTTCGGTCTGTTCTGGTTCGTTCTGGTTCGCTCTGGTTCGGTCTGGTTCGGTATGGTCTGGTCTGGTATGGTCTGGTCTGGTTCGGTCTGGTCTGGTCTGGTTCGGTCTGGTCTGGTTCGGTCTGGTCTGGTTCGGTCTGGTCTGGTCCGGTCTGGTCTGGTCTGGTTCGTTCTGGTTCGGTCTGGTCTGGTTCGGTCTGGTCTGGCCTGGTCTGGTCTGGTTCGTTCTGGTTCGCTCTGGTTCGGTCTGGTCTGGTTCGGTCTGGTCTGGTCTGGTACGGTCTGGTAATGTCTGGTCTGGTCTGGTTCGTTCTGGTTCGATCCGGTTCGGTCTGGTCAGGTCTGGTTCGGTTTGGTCTGGTTCGGTCTGGTCTGGTTCGGTCTGGTCTGGTCTGGTTCGGTCTGGTCTGGTCTGGTCCGGTCTGGTTCGGTCTGGTCTGGTTCGTTCTGGTCTGGTCCGGTCTGGTCTGGTTCGTTCTGGTTCGGTCTGGTCCGGTCTGGTCTGTTTCGGTCTGGTCTGTTCTGGTCTGGTCGTTCTGGTTCTGTCTGGTTCGGTCTGGTCTGGTTCGGTCTGGTCTGGTTCGGTATGGTCTGGTCTGGTTCGGTCTGGTCTGGTCTGGTCTGGTCTGGTCTGGTTCGTTCTGGTTCGGTCTGTTTCGGTCTGGTTCGGTTCGGTCTGGTCTGGTTCGTTCTGGTTCGGTCTGTTCTGGTTCGTTCTGGTTCGCTCTGGTTCGGTCTGGTTCGGTCTGGTCTGGTTCGGTATGGTCTGGTCTGGTATGGTCTGGTCTGGTTCGGTCTGGTCTGGTCTGGTTCGGTCTGGTCTGGTCTGGCCTGGTCTGGTCTGGTTCGCTCCGGTTCGGTCTGGTCCGGTCTGGTTCGGTTTGGTCTGGTTCGGTCTGGTCTGGTTCGGTCTGGTCTGGTCTGGTTCGGTCTGGTCTGGTCTGGTCCGGTCTGGTTCGGTCTGGTCTGGTTCGTTCTGGTCTGGTCCGGTCTGGTCTGGTTCGTTCTGGTTCGGTCTGGTCCGGTCTGGTCTGTTTCGGTCTGGTCTGTTCTGGTCTGGTCGTTCTGGTTCTGTCTGGTTCGGTCTGGTCTGGTTCGGTCTGGTCTGGTTCGGTATGGTCTGGTCTGGTTCGGTCTGGTCTGGTCTGGTCTGGTCTGGTCTGGTTCGTTCTGGTTCGGTCTGTTTCGGTCTGGTTCGGTTCGGTCTGGTCTGGTTCGTTCTGGTTCGGTCTGTTCTGGTTCGTTCTGGTTCGCTCTGGTTCGGTCTGGTTCGGTCTGGTCTGGTTCGGTATGGTCTGGTCTGGTATGGTCTGGTCTGGATCGGTCTGGTCTGGTCTGGTTCGGTCTGGTCTGGTCTGGCCTGGTCTGGTCTGGTTCGGTCTGGTCTGGTTCGGTTCGGTCTGGTAATGTCTGGTCTGGTCTGGTTCGTTCTGGTTTGCTCCGGTTCGGTCTGGTCCGGTCTGGTTCGGTTCGTTCTGGTCTGGTCTGGTCTGGTCCGGTCTGGTGTGGTTTGGTCTGGTCGTTCTGGTTCTGTCTGGTTCGGTATGGTCTGGTCCGGTTCGGTCTGGTCTGGTATGGTCTGGTCTGGTCCGGTTCGGTCGGGTTCGGTCTTGTTCGGTATGGTCTGGTTCCAATTTTTTTATTTTTCCGATTTTTATTTTTTTCCGAATATTCTTTTTTATTATTTTTTTTCCAAAATTTATTTTTTCCAAATTTTTTATTTTCCCATTTTTTTTTTTTTCTGATTTTTTTTTCGATTTTTTTTATTTTTCCTAATTTTTTTTTTTCTTCAATATTTATTTTTTTTTCGATTTTTTTATTTTTCCTCATTTTTTTTTTTCAATATCTTTTTTTTTTTCCTTCCAATTTTATATTTTCTGATTTTTTTATTTTTCCATATTTTTTTTTTTTCCTCATTTTTATTTTTTTAATTTTTTTTTCTCCAATTTGATTTTTTTCTGATTTTTTTATTTTTCCAATTTTTTTTTTTTTTCCTAATTTTTATTTTTTACATTTTTTTTTCGATTTTTTTATTTTTCCTCATTTTTTTTTTTCTCCATTTTTTCCAATTTTATTTTTTTCTGATTTTTTTATTTTTCCAATTTTTTTTTTTTTTCTGATTTTTTTATTTTTCCATATTTTTTTTTTCTTTCGATTTTTTTATTTTTCCTCATTTTTATTTTTTTAATTTTTTTTGCTCCATTTTATTTTTCCAATTTTTTTATTTTTCTTCAATATTTTTTTTTTTTTCCATTTTTTTATTTTTTCCTAATTTTTTTTTTTCTTCAATATTTATTTATTTTTCCATTTTTTATTTTTCCTTATTTTTATTTTTTTCTGAAAATTTTCTTCTTTTTCTTCCAATTTTATATTTTCTGATTTTTTTTTTTCTCCTCATTTTTATTTTTCCATATTTTTTTTTTCTCCATTTTTTCCAATTTTATTTTTTTTTCTTTCCATTTTTTTATTTTTCCTCATTTTTATTTTTCTTCAATATTTATTTTTTTTTCTGATTTTTTTATTTTTCCATATTTATTTTTTCTTTCGATTTTTTTATTTTTCCTCATTTTTATTTTTTTAATTTTTTTTTCTCCATTTTATTTTTCCAATTTTTTTTATTTCTTCAATTTTTTTTTTTCTTTCCATTTTTTTATTTTTCCTAATTTTTTATTTTTCTTCAATATTTATTTTTTTTTCCATTTTTTTATTTTTTCCAAATTTTTTTTTTTCTTCAATATTTATTTATTTTTCCATTTTTTTATTTTTCCTTTCGATTATTTTATTTTTTTCTGATTTTTTTATTTTTCTTTCTTCTGATTTTCTTATTTTTCCTCATTTTTATTTTTTTTATTTTCCCTAATTTTTTTTTCTTTCCATTTTTTTATTTTTCCTCATTTTTATTTTTCTTCAATATTTATTTTTTTTTCTGATTTTTTTATTTTTCCATATTTTTTTTTTCTTTCGATTTTTTTATTTTTCCTCATTTTTATTTTTTTAATTTTTTTTTCTCCATTTTATTTTTCCAATTTTTTTTATTTCTTCAATTTTTTTTTTTTTCGATTTTTTTTTTATTTTTCCTAATTTTTTTTTCCTTCAATATTTTTATTTTTCCTAATTTTTTTTTTTCTTCAATATTTATTTTTTTTTCCATTTTTTTATTTTTTCCAAATTTTTATTTTTCTTCAATATTTATTTTTTTTTCCATTTTTTTATTTTTCCTTATTTTTATTTTTTTCTGAAAATTTTCTTCTTTTTCTTCCAATTTTATATTTACTGATTTTTTTTTTTCTCCTCATTTTTATTTTTCCATATTTTTTTTTTCTTTCGATTATTTTATTTTTCCATATTTTTATTAATTTTTTTTTCTCCTGATTTTTTTATTTTTCCTCATTTTTATTAATTTTTTTTTTCTTTCGATTTTTTTATTTTTCCTCATTTTTTTTTTTTTCTCCATTTTTTCCAATTTACCGAGGTATCTCTCCCCCTTATAAGTTGGGATCAAATATGCTCTGAAAGCAAACATGTTGACATGAGTACCCTGATATCGGGGAATTTGTGCCATTCTGAAAAAATTGTTAGATTTGTTAGAATTTTTTATTTTTCTTCAATATTTATTTTTTTTTCCATTTTTTTATTTTTTCCAAATTTTTATTTTTCTTCAATATTTATTTTTTTTTCCATTTTTTTATTTTTCCTTATTTTTATTTTTTTCTCCTCATTTTTATTTTTCCATATTTTTTTTTTCTTTCGATTATTTTATTTTTTTCTGATTTTTTTATTTTTCCATATTTTTATTAATTTTTTTTTCTCCTGATTTTTTTATTTTTCCTCATTTTTATTAATTTTTTTTTCTTCTGATTTTTTTATTTTTCCAAATTTTTTTTTTCTTTCGATTTTTTTATTTTTCCTCATTTTTATTTTTTTCTGCACTGGAAGTACATTTTATACAGAACTGTTCAAACTAGATGATAGTAGGTACACTTGTGGACAATTTTCAGCAGGTTGCAGCAATTTAACTACAGAAATAACCACTTTTCCATAAAACAAGGTCTAAAATCGTGTTTGGTTGCACTGGAAGTACATTTTATACAGAACTGTTCAAACTAGATGATAGTAGGTACACTTGTGGACAATTTTCAGCAAATTGCAGCAATTGAACTACAGAAATAACCACTTTTCCACAAAACAAGGTCTAAAATCGTGTTTGGTTGCACTGGAAGTACATTTTATACAGAACTGTTCAAACTAGATGATAGTAGGTACACTTGTGGACAATTTTCAGCAGGTTGCAGCAATTTAACTACAGAAATAACCACTTTTCCATAAAACAAGGTCTAAAATCGTGTTTGGTTGCACTGGAAGTACATTTTATACAGAACTGTTCAAACTAGATGATAGTAGGTACACTTGTGGACAATTTTCAGCAAATTGCAGCAATTGAACTACAGAAATAACCACTTTTCCACAAAACAAGGTCTAAAATCGTGTTTGGTTGCACTGGAAGTACATTTTATACAGAACTGTTCAAACTAGATGATAGTAGGTACACTTGTGGACAATTTTCAGCAAATTGCAGGGAAAAGTGGTTATTTCTGTAGTTCAATTGCTGCAACCTGCTGAAAATTGTCCACAAGTGTACCTACTATTATCTAGTTTGAACAGTTCTGTATAAAATGTACTTCCAGTGCAACCAAACACGATTTTAGACCTTGTTTTGTGGAAAAGTGGTTATTTCTGTAGTTCAATTGCTGCAATTTGCTGAAAATTGTCCACAATGTACCTACTATCATCTAGTTTGAACAGTTCTGTATAAAATGTACTTCCAGTGCATTAGACCTTGTTTTGTGGAAAAGTGGTTATTTCTGTAGTTCAATTGCTGCAATTTGCTGAAAATTGTCCACAAGTGTACCTACTATCATCTAGTTTGATCAGTTCTGTATAAAATGTACTTCCAGTGCAACCAAACACGATTTTAGACCTTGTTTTGTGGAAAAGTGGTTATTCCGGTACTTCAATTGCTGCAATTTGCTGAAAATTGTCCACAAGTGTACCTACTATCATCTAGTTTGAACAGTTGTGTATAAAATGTACTTCCAGTGCAACCAAACACGATTTTAGACCTTGTTTTGTGGAAAAGTGGTTATTTCTGTAGTTCAATTGCTGCAATTTGCTGAAAATTGTCCACAAGTGTACCTACTATCATCTAATTTGAACAGTTCTGTATAAAATGTACTTCCAGTGCAACCAAACACGATTTTAGACCTTGTTTTGTGGAAAAGTGGTTATTTCGGTACTTCAATTGCTGCAATTTGCTGAAAATTGTCCACAAGTGTACCTACTATCATCTAGTTTGAACAGTTGTGTATAAAATGTACTTCCAGTGCAACCAAACACGATTTTAGACCTTGTTTTGTGGAAAAGTGGATATTTCGGTACTTCAATTGCTGCAATTTGCTGAAAATTGTCCACAAGTGTACCTACTATCATCTAGTTTGAACAGTTCTGTATAAAATGTACTTTCCAGTGCAACCAGAACACGATTTGAGACCTTGTTTTGTGGAAAAGTGGTTATTTCTGTAGTTCAATTGCTGCAATTTGCTGAAAATTGTCCACAAGTACCTACTGTCATCTAGTTTGAACAGTTCTGTATAAAATGTACTTCCAGTGCAACCAAACACGATTTTAGACCTTGTTTTGTGGAAAAGTGGTTATTTCTGTAGTTCAATTGCTGCAATTTGCTGAAAATTGTTCCACAAATGTACCTACTATCGTCTAGTTTGAACAGTTCTGTATAAAATGTACTTCCAGTGCAACCAAACACGATTTTAGACCTTGTTTTGTGGAAAAGTGGTTATTTCTGTAGTTCAATTGCTGCAACCTGCTGAAAATTGTCCACAAGTGTACCTACTATCATCTAGTTTGAACAGTTCTGTAAAAAACGTTACTTCCATGCTGCAACCAAGCACGATTTTAGACCTTGTTTTGTGGAAAAGTGGTTATTTCTGTAGTTCAATTTGCTGCAACTTGCTCAAAATTGTCCACAAGTGTACCTACTATCATCTAGTTTGATCAGTTCTGTATAAAATGTACTTCCAGTGCAACCAAACACGATTTTAGACCTTGTTTTGTGGAAAAGTGGTTATTTCTGTAGTTTAATTGCTGCAATTTGCTGAAAATTGTCCACAAGTGTACCTACTATCATCTAGTTTGATCAGTTCTGTATAAAATGTACTTCCAGTGCAACCAAACACGATTTTAGACCTTGTTTTGTGGAAAAGTGGTTATTTCTGTAGTTCAATTGCTGCAACCTGCTGAAAATTGTCCACAAGT
>NW_027259266.1:27500-35977 GCF_045791955.1 Oncorhynchus clarkii lewisi | reverse complement strand
TACAGACAAGAGTGACCCGAAGCCACTGGCCAAGCCAGTAAAGGACGACACAATAGAACCCATCATAGATCTAATGAGCAACTCATACAGTGTCAAGGCAGGAGACGACCTGAAGATTGATGTTCCGTTCAAGGGTATACCTGAACCTGAGGTTTCATGGAAGAAAGATGGTGCTGAGTTGAAGGAGACAACCAGGGTTAGCTTTCTAACATCTAATAACTCATCACTAATCACTATTAGAAACACAACCAGGGAGGAATCAGGGAACTATGAGATCACCTTAACCAACACAGTTGGTAGAAAATCAGCCATAATAGCTGTTGTCATCTTGGATAAACCTGGCCCACCTGGTGCAATTAAAGTAGATGAAGTCAACGCTGACTATATTTCACTGTCTTGGGATCCCCCACTCTACGATGGAGGATGTCCAATCAGCAACTACGTAGTAGAGAAGAGAGATACTACCACTACAACATGGAAGACTGTTTCATCCACAGTTGCCAGAACGTCTATTAAGGTTCCTCGTTTGACACAAGGCACTGAATATCAGTTCCGAATTGCAGCGGAAAACCGTTTCGGCATGAGCCATGCTGTGGAGTCCGCTTCCGTTGTTGCACAGTACCCCTTCGAGACACCTGGCCCTCCCACTACCCTCCATGTTGCCCAGGCTACAAAGTCCTTCATGTTGGTTACATGGAATGAACCAGCCAGTGACGGTGGAAGTCCAATCATCGGTTATCACCTGGAAATGAAGGACTATAGCAGTATTCGCTGGACAAAGACTAACAGAGGACGTCTCATTTCTGAAACAGAATTTAAAGTGAATGGGGTTGAAGAAAGCTTGCAGTATGAATTCCGTGTTGCTGCTGAGAATATTGCTGGCGTTGGACCGTACAGCAAAGCCACTGAGCCTATAGCTGCAAGAGATCCATGTGATCCTCCTGCTAACCTTACAGTCACAGACATCACAAGATCTTCAATTTCTCTGACTTGGTCCAAGCCAGAGAATGACGGTGGAGCCAAGGTGACTGGCTACATTGTTGATCGCAGGGAGCTTCCAGATGGTTGTTGGCTGAAGTGCAATTTCACCAATCTCCAGGATACTTGCTATGACATTGAAGGCCTTACGGAGGACATTCAATATGACTTCCGTGTTATTGCAAAGAACTCTGCTGGAGTACTCAGTGAGCCATCGCAATGCACAGGTGCCGTCACAGTCAAGGATAACGTTGTTCTACCTCGCGTTGTCTTGGATAACAAGTATAAGAAATTAGTCGTTGTCAAAGCCGGAGATGTTCTGAGAATCGATGCAGATATTTCTGGGCGCCCACGTCCAGTCATTTCCTGGTCAAAAGATGGTGAAAGGATTGAGATCAAGGCAAGAATAGAGATCACTTCAACACACACTACCACCACATTACTAGTCAGAGACACTATCCGAAGAGACTCGGGTCAGTACACTGTAACAGTGCAGAACATTGCTGGTACAAGGTCCCTGTCTGTAAACTGTAAGGTTCTTGATCGCCCTGGACCGTCCTCTGGGCCATTGCATGTGACTGGTCTGACCGCAGAGAAATGCACTTTGACCTGGGGACCACCTCAAGAAAACGGTGGTGCGGAAATTCTGCGCTATATAGTTGAGAAATGTGAAACCAGTCGTGTCACCTGGACTTCAGTATATGAAGACACGAAGGCTACAACATGCAAGGTCACCGGACTGCGTAAAGGAAGGGAATACATCTTCAGAATAAAGGCAGTGAATGAATATGGAGAAGGTGAAGCCTTGGAGAGTGAGCCAACCAAGGCCACAGATCCATTCACTGTCCCTGCTGCACCGACAGATGTTGATGTCACCAGCATAACAAGTGAGACAATGACAATCTGCTGGAGACGACCGGAGTCCGATGGAGGAAGCAGCATTTCTGGCTACGTTATTGAGAAACGAGAGAAATCAGGAATGCTCTGGGTACAGGTGAACACAAAGCCTGTGAATGACCTTAGGGTCAAGGCATCCAATCTCTGTGAGGGATGTGAGTATGAGTACAGAGTCTATGCAGAAAATGTTGCAGGCTCGAGTCCCCCAAGTATTCCTTGCAAACTGACAAAAGCGGAGGATCCACAATTCCTGCCGTCCCCACCAGCTAAACCCAAAGTCATTGACTCAACCAAGACTTCTGTAACTCTTTCATGGAATAAGCCGTTGTTTGATGGGGGAGCTGCTATAACAGGATACTGTGTTGAATATAAGAGAACGGATGAGGAGGACTGGTTCGTCAGTGTTTCAAACACAGAGAACACTGAATCCACTGTCGTTGGTTTGACACCTGGTGCAGAATATATATTTGTCGTCAAATCCATCAACAAGATTGGTGTCAGTGAGCCAAGCCCTCCTACTGATCCACAAGCAGCTGAGGACAGAGAAGAGGAACCACAGTTTAATATCAGCAATGAGATGCGAAAGACTCTTCTCGTAAAGGACGGCAGTTCATTCACCTTAACTGTGCCGTTCAGCGGCAAACCTGTTCCTAACGTTATGTGGGACAAGGCAGATGTTGACCTGAGAGTGAGGGCCAGTATTCATACCACTGATACCGTCACGTCTATCACGGTGGAACAAGCAACAAGAGACGACTCTGGAAAATATACAGTGACTTTACAAAACGTTGCTGGAAAAGTCACATGTACGTTAAATGTCAGGGTTCTTGACTCTCCTGGTCCACCGTGCCGTGTTGCTGTCAAGGATGTTACCAAGAGCTCTGCAACAGTTGCCTGGGATACCCCAGAGAACGAAGGTGGTGCTGCTGTCACCAACTACCTTGTTGATATTCGTGAGGTGAACAACAAGGGATGGACCAGAGTCACAGATTCATGTCCTCGTCTGACCTACAGATTGTCAGATCTACAAGAGGGAGGTGTGTACTACTTCAGAGTCACTGGTGAAAACCAGTATGGAATCGGCTTGCCAGCTGAGACCAAATACGGAGCAATGATTACAGGTATGCCAGAACTGATAATCCAAATGTAAGCGTTCCAATATATTTTTTTCATTTTTTTTTTTTTTTTAAACCACAGTTTTTTTCATTTTTTTCCTTCTTGATTTCAGAAAAACCCAGCCCACCACAAACCATCGAAGTCACCGAGGTCACCAAGGAAAGCGTGTCCTTGTCATGGATTAAGCCCGAGAATGACGGAGGGAGCAGAATCACCAGTTATCGAGTCGATGCTCTCGAGAACGGTCAGGATAAATGGGTGAAGTGTGGTGTCACCAAGACCGTCCACTTCGTGGTGTACGACCTGAAGGAAGCTACTCAATACTTTTTCAGAGTTCGTGCTGAAAACCACGCTGGATTCAGTGACCCTACAGAAATGGCTCTCCCTGTGTTAGTTAAAGGGCAACTTGGTGAGTTGTTGCCCAAACCTACATGTACAGTTACTAAGGGTAGAGAATTGCTGAGCATAAACCAAGATAGATCGTTTCCTACATTCATAATCCAACGATAGGAAGTTTACCACATTCATAACCAAGACACATAGTTTACTACATTCTGGAATACAAATTCTTACATCTAGATTGTTTAATTCAACAAGTCTTCATCTATCTTTCAACAGAACCTCCTGAAATGAACATGAACAAGTTTCCTGACAATATGGTCTACGTCAGAGCAGGATCAAACCTAAAATGCCAGATCCCACTTACTGGGAAACCTGCGCCAAAGATTTCTCTTTCAAAGGACGATGTCGTGTTGAAGTCAACGATGAGATTCAACTCTGAAGTAACTCCTGAATATCTTATCATCAGTCTTCGTGAGAGCACTGCTACTGATTCAGGAAGGTACGACATATGTGCCTCCAACACCAGCGGAGCCTCCAGGTCTTTTGTGACCATCGTGGTCCTGGATAGACCCAGCGCCCCAGTTGGTCCTATTGGAATGTCTGAGGTGACCGAGGACAGTGTGAGTCTGACGTGGCTTCCTCCCCGGTATGACGGCGGAAGCCCCGTCACAAACTACATAATAACCAAACGAGAAACGACAAACGGCGACTGGACCGAAGTCTCCTCGGTCGTTGTGAAATGCACAATGAAAATCATGAAGCTCATAACAGGACTGGAGTACCAGTTCAGAATCAGGGCTGAAAATCGCTACGGCATCAGTGAGTACATCGACTCTGCAACCGTCAGAGTGGATCTCAACTACAGTAAGTTTTATACTACTCTATGCATGTTTTAGCTTTGTATTTATGTTTGTATTGTATATATATACATACATATACATGTGGCGGCAGGGTAGCCTAGTGGTTAGAGCGTTGGACTAGTAACCGAAAGGTTGCAAGATCGAATCCTCCGAGCTGACAAAGTACAAATCTGTCGTTCTGCCCCTGAACAAGGCAGTTAACCCACTGTTCCTAGACCAGTTAACTCACTGTTCCTAGACCAGTTAACCCACTGTTCCTAGACCAGTTAACCCACTGTTCCTAGACCAGTTAACCCACTGTTCCTAGACCAGTTTACCCACTGTTCCTAGACCAGTTAACCCACTGTTCCTAGACCAGTTAACCCACTGTTCCTAGACCAGTTAACCCACTGTTCCTAGACCAGTTAACCCACTGTTCCTAGACCAGTTAACCCACTGTTCCTAGACCAGTTAACCCACTGTTCCTAGACCAGTTAACCCACTGTTCCTAGACCAGTTAACTCACTGTTCCTAGACCAGTTAACCCCACTGTTCCTAGGCCGTCATTGTAAATAAGAATTTGTTCTTAACTGACTTGCCTAGTTAAATAAAGGTAAAGTACAACAAATGGTACATGTAACAGACCACTAGGGGGCGCCCCTTGCCACCCCTTGAACTGATAAAGAATACCTGAGAACGTGTTATTGTGACAGACCACTAGGGGGCGCTGCACTATGCCACCCCTTGAACTGATAAAGAATACCTGGCAACGTGTTATTGTGACAGACCACTAGGGGGCGCTGTACTATGCCACCCCTTGAACTGATAAAGAATACCTGGCAACGTGTTATTGTGACAGACCACTAGGGGGCGCTGTACTATGCCACCCCTTGAACTGATAAAGAATACCTGGCAACGTGTTATTGTGACAGACCACTAGGGGGCGCTGTACTATGCCACCCCTTGAACTGATAAAGAATACCTGAGAACGTGTTATTGTGACAGACCACTAGGGGGCGCTGTACTATGCCACCCCTTGAACTGATAAAGAATACCTGGCAACGTGTTATTGTGACAGACCACTAGGGGGTGCTGTATTATGCCACCCCTTGAACTGATAAAGAATACCTGGCAACGTGTTATTGTACAGGGTAAAAGACACCCTGTAAACATACCGATTAATGCTAAATGTTATTTTCTTTCGTCTATAGCCGTCCCTGAATCTCCGTCACCCCCTACCGTTACGTCTGTAACCAGAGAAAGCGTCACCGTCGCCTGGACGGAGCCGACCTGGAATGGAGGAAGACCAGCCGTTGGATACCATCTTCAGATGAAGGACAAGAACAGCATCCTGTGGCAGACGGTTAACAAAACCGTTATCCGTGCCACACACTTCAAGGTGACCAACGTCATCGTTGCTGGTCTCATCTATGAGTTCAAGGTGGCTGCGGAAAACGCAGCTGGATGCAGTCCCCTTAGCAAGATCTCAGACGCTGTACTGGCCGTTGATGCTTGTGGTAAAGGCGACTTTCGTTACTTTCAGTAGTGGTTGGTCCATCACATTTCTCTATCACCTAGTGGTTGTCCATCACATTTCTTAATCACCTAGTGGTTGTCCATCACATTTCTTAATCACCTAGTGGTTGGTCCATCACATTTCTCTATCACCTAGTGGTTGGTCCATCACATTTCTCTATCACCTAGTGGTTGGTCCATCACATTTCTCTATCACCTAGTGGTTGGTCCATCACATTTCTTTATCACCTAGTGGTTGGTCCATCACATTTCTCTATCACCTAGTGGTTGGTCCATCACATTTCTCTATCACCTAGTGGTTGGTCCATCACATTTCTATATCACCTAGTAGTTGTCCATCACATTTCTATATCACCGAGTGGTTGGTCCATCACATTTCTCTATCACCTAGTGGTTGTCCATCACATTTCTATATCACCTAGTAGTTGTCCATCACATTTCTCTATCACCGAGTGGTTGGTCCATCACATTTCTCTATCACCGAGTGGTTGTCCATCACATTTCTCTATCACCTAGTGGTTGTCCATCACATTTCTCTATCACCTAGTGGTTGGTCCATCACATTTCTCTATCACCTAGTGGTGGTCCATCACATTTCTCTATCACCTAGTGGTTGGTCCATCACATTTCTTTATCACCTAGTGGTTGTCCATCACATTTCTCTATCACCTAGTGGTGGTCCATCACATTTCTTAATCACCTAGTGGTTGTCCATCACATTTCTCTATCACCTAGTGGTTGGTCCATCACATTTCTTAATCACCTAGTGGTGGTCCATCACATTTCTTAATCACCTAGTGGTTGTCCATCACATTTCTCTATCACCTAGTGGTTGGTCCATCACATTTCTTAATCACCTAGTGGTGGTCCATCACATTTCTTAATCACCTAGTGGTTGTCCATCACATTTCTTTATCACCTAGTGGTTGTCCATCACATTTCTATATCACCTAGTGGTTGTCCATCACATTTCTCTATCACCTAGTGGTTGTCCATCACATTTCTCTATCACCTAGTGGTGGTCCATCACATTTCTTAATCACCTAGTGGTTGGTCCATCACATTTCTCTATCACCTAGTGGTTGTCTGTCACATTTCTCTATCACCTAGTGGTTGGTCCATCACATTTCTCTATCACCTAGTGGTGGTCCATCACATTTCTTAATCACCTAGTGGTTGTCCATCACATTTCTCTATCACCTAGTGGTTGTCCATCACAGTGTGGCGTAGTCAGCAGGATTGAGTTATATCTGTTTATTATTAAAACCTCACGTTACACTTGCTTTAATTTCATTTTTTTTTCAATATCACTGTGTACTTCCTTTAAACTATATATTAACAACTGTATCTGAACATCTAAATCTTTGTTGTTGTTGTTGTTTGTTGCAGAGCCTCCGACCAACGTGCGGATCACTCACATCAGAAAGTCTTCCGTCAGACTTGAATGGCTGAACCCTACTTACGATGGTGGTAGCAAGGTAACGGGATACCTGGTTGAGAAGAAAGAGGGCGAAAGAGACCGGTGGACGAAGGCCAACTTAACCAACGTTTCTGACACACACTACACTGTGACCGAGCTGAACGAGTGTGTGGTTTACGAATTCAGAGTCGCGGCTAAGAATGCAGCGGGATCAGTCAGTGATCCGTCCGTCACTGCCGGCCCGGTGATGTGTGTGGACACGGACGATTACCAAGGAGATTAGATGGTTTGATTTTGTAATTGTCAGAGGCTTTGCTAGTATTGTTGTGAAAAGTGGTCAAAAAGTCGTTAAATTTGCATTTGGTTTTTTTCTTTCAAAGTTGAGATTTACGTGACTGATGTGGTTACTGAAATAGCTATTTGTTTTGATTTGGTAGACGATATTTCTGTTCTGATAGCTGATTTTAATAGCAGAGTAGATTTGATATGCTTCAACTATTGTCTGACTTGTTGAGAAAATGGTCAAAATAGTTGATTTGTGTGCGTAAATCACAGTGTTTAACAGTGGATGGAAGGTTGGATGTCATCATTTGTTTATTTAGAGTGTGAGTTTTACAATGTTGAAGAAATCCCATGAAAACACATTGTCAGCCGTGTGGACTGTTTGCACGTTTTCTACATTTGATTGGTGTTGATATTTAACGGTTTAAGAGAAGAAATCGAAAGATATGTGTCAGATAACGGTAGTGGTGTTGCCTCTACTCTCTCAGCAGGTAGACTAGTGGTTAGAGTGGAGGGGAGGCAGGTAGACTAGTGGTTAGAGTGGAGGGGAGGCAGGTAGCCTAGTGGTTAGAGTGGAGGGGAGGCAGGTAGACTAGTGGTTAGAGTGTTGGACTAGTACCCAGCAGGTAGCCTAGTGGTTAGAGCGTTGGACTAGTAACCAGCAGGTAGCCTAATGGTTAGAGCGTTGGGCCAGTAACCAGCAGGTAGTCTAGTGGTTAGAGCGTTGGACTAGTAACCGGCAGGTAGCTTAGTGGTTAGAGCGTTGGGCCAGTAACCAGCAGGTAGTCTAGTGGTTAGAGTGTTGGGCTAGTAACCAGCAGGTAGCCTAGTGGTTAGAGTGTTGGACTAGTAACCAGTAGGTAGTCTAGTGGTTAGAGCGTTGGACTAGTAACCAGCAGGTAGCCTAGTGGTTAGAGCGTTGGGTCAGTAACCAGCAGGTAGCCTAGTGGTTAGAGCGTTGGGCTAGTAACCAGCAGGTAGACTAGTGGTTAGAGCGTTGGGCCACTAACCAGCAGGTAGCCTAGTGGTTAGAGTGGAGGGGCGGCAGGTAGACTAGTGGTTAGAGC
>NW_027259266.1:0-22500 GCF_045791955.1 Oncorhynchus clarkii lewisi | reverse complement strand
GAGGAGCCACCGCTCCTGGCAGGTAAATAACCATCTGGCTTCAAGAGGAGCCACTGCTCCTGGCAGGTAAATAACCATCTGGCTTCAAGAGGAGCCACTGCTCCTTCGCCCATCGACAGTTTATAGTTTTTCCTCTGGGTTTATTAATAAGATACAATTTTGAATAAATGTAGTCATTTCTGTGAATAATGCATCTCTTGGTGAGGAATAGTTCTCACAGGAAAGGAAAATGTGCATCTCTGTTTCTACCTCCCGTCGTGCAGCAACCACAAACACAGCAGGTAGTCTAGTGGTTAGAGTGTTGGACTAGTAACCAGCAGGTAGCCTAGTGGTTAGAGTGGAGGGGCGGCAGGTAGTCTAGTGGTTAGAGTGTTGGACTAGTAACCAGCAGGTAGCCTAGTGGTTAGAGTGGAGTGGCGGCAGGTAGTCTAGTGGTTAGAGTGGAGGGGCGGCAGGTAGACTAGTGGTTAGAGTGTTGGACTAGTAACCAGCAGGTAGCCTAGTGGTTAGAGTGGAGGGGCGGCAGGTAGACTAGTGGTTAGAGTGGAGGGGCGGCAGGTAGTCTAGTGGTTAGAGTGGAGGGGCGGCAGGTAGACTAGTGGTTAGAGTGTTGGACTAGTAACCAGCAGGTAGCCTAGTGGTTAGAGTGGAGGGGCGGCAGGTAGACTAGTGGTTAGAGTGGAGGGGCGGCAGGTAGAATAGTGGTTAGAGTGTTGGACTAGTAACCAGCAGGTAGCCTAGTGGTTAGAGTGTTGGACTAGTAACCAGCAGGTAGACTAGTGGTTAGAGTGTTGGGTCAGTAACCAGCAGGTAGACTAGTGGTTAGAGTGTTGGACTAGTAACCAGCAGGTAGACTAGTGGTTAGAGTGGAGGGGCGACAGGTAGACTAGTGGTTAGAGTGGAGGGGCGGCAGGTAGAATAGTGGTTAGAGTGTTGGACTAGTAACCAGCAGGTAGTCTAGTGGTTAGAGTGTTGGACTAGTAACCAGCAGGTAGTCTAGTGGTTAGAGTGTTGGACTAGTAACCAGCAGGTAACCTAGTGGTTAGAGTGGAGGGGCGGCAGGTAGACTAGTGGTTAGAGTGGAGGGGCGGCAGGTAGTCTAGTGGTTAGAGTGGAGGGGCGGCAGGTAGACTAGTGGTTAGAGTGTTGGACTAGTAACCAGCAGGTAGCCTAGTGGTTAGAGTGTTGGACTAGTAACCAGCAGGTAGTCTAGTGGTTAGAGTGTTGGACTAGTAACCAGCAGGTAACCTAGTGGTTAGAGTGTTGGACTAGTAACCAGCAGGTAGACTAGTGGTTAGAGTGGAGGGGCGGCAGGTAGACTAGTGGTTAGAGTGGAGGGGTGGCAGGTAGACTAGTGGTTAGAGTGTTGGACTAGTAACCAGCAGGTAGTCTAGTGGTTAGAGTGTTGGACTAGTAACCAGCAGGTAGACTAGTGGTTAGAGTGTAGAGGCGGCAGGTAGCCTAGTGGTTAGAGCGTTGGACTAGTAACCAGCAGGTAGCCTGGTGGTTAGAGTGTTGGGTCAGGAACCAGCAGGTAGCCTAGTGGTTAGAGCGTTGGGCCAGTAACCAGCAGGTAGCCTAGTGGTTAGAGTGTTGGACTAGTAACCAGCAGGTAGCCTAGTGGTTAGAGTGTTGGACTAGTAACCAGCAGGTAGCCTAGTGGTTAGAGTGTTGGACTAGTAACCAGCAGGTAGCCTAGTGGTTAGAGTGTTGGACTAGTAACCAGCAGGTAGCCTAGTGGTTAGAGTGTTGGACTAGTAACCAGCAGGTAGCCTAGTGGTTAGAGCGTTGGACTAGTAACCAGCAGGTAGCCTAGTGGTTAGAGTGTTGGACTAGTAACCAGCAGGTAGACTAGTGGTTAGAGTGTTGGACTAGTAACCAGCAGGTATCCTAGTGGTTAGAGCGTTGGACTAGTAACCAGCAGGTAGCCTAGTGGTTAGAGCGTTGGACTAGTAACCAGCAGGTAGCCTAGTGGTTAGAGCGTTGGACTAGTAACCAGCAGGTAGACTAGTGGTTAGAGTGTTGGACTAGTAACCAGCAGGTAGACTAGTGGTTAGAGTGTTGGACTAGTAACCAGCAGGTAGACTAGTGGTTAGAGCGTTGGGCTAGTAACCAGCAGGTAGCCTAGTGGTTAGTGTTGGACTAGTAACCAGCAGGTAGCCTAGTGGTTAGAGTGTTGGACTAGTAACCAGCAGGTAGCCTAGTGGTTAGAGTGTTGGGCTAGTAACCAGCAGGTAGCCTAGTGGTTAGAGCGTTGGGCCAATAACCAGCAGGTAGTCTAGTGGTTAGAGCGTTGGGCCAATAACCAGCAGGTAGACTAGTGGTTATAGTGTTGGACTAGTAACCAGCAGGTAGCCTAGTGGTTAGAGTGTTGGACTAGTAACCAGCAGGTAGCCTAGTGGTTAGAGTGTTGGACTAGTAACCAGCAGGTAGCCTAGTGGTTAGAGTGTTGGACTAGTAACCAGCAGGTAGCCTAGTGGTTAGAGTGTTGGACTAGTAACCAGCAGGTAGCCTAGTGGTTAGAGTGTTGGGCTAGTAACCGGCAGGTAGTCTAGTGGTTAGAGCGTTGGGCCAATAACCAGCAGGTAGCCTAGTGGTTAGAGTGTTGGGCTAGTAACCAGCAGGTAGCCTAGTGGTTAGAGCGTTGGGCCAATAACCAGCAGGTAGTCTAGTGGTTAGAGCGTTGGGTCATTAACTGAAAGGTTGCTAGATCGAAGCCCCGAGCTGACAAGGTAAAAGTCTGTTGTTCTGCTCCTGAACAAGGTTGCGTTACAGCCTTAATCTAAAATTCATTAATCTAAATACAATACCCCGTAATCACAAAGCAAAAACTGTTTTTTTTATTATTTTGCTAATTTATTATTATTTTTTTTTTAAATATGACTTTTACGTACACTACCGGTCAAAAGTTTGGACACACCTTCTCATTCAAGGGGTTTTCTTTATTTGTACTATTTTCTACATTGTAGAATAATAGTGAAGACATCTAAACTATGAAATAACACACATTTCATGTAGGATGTTGGGGGTGTTGGGGATGTTGGGGCTGGTGGGGGTTTTTAATTTTTAATTTTACCTTTATTTAAGGTATAACACTTCCACGTCTGTCCCTAAAGGTACAACACTTCTACATCTGTCCCTAAAGGTATAACACTTCCACGTCTGTCCCTAACGGTATAACACTTCCACGTCTGTCCCTAAAGGTACAACACTTCTACATCTGTCCCTAAAGGTACAAACACTTCTACATCTGTCCCTAAAGGAACAAACACTTCTACATCTGTCCCTAAAGGTACAACACTTCTACATCTGTCCCTAAAGTTACAAACACTTCTACATCTGTCCCTAAAGGTATAACACTTCCAAGTCTGTCCCTAAAGGTATAACACTTCTACATCTGTCCCTAAAGGTACAACACTTCTACATCTGTCCCTAAAGGTACAAACACTTCTACATCTGTCCCTAAAGGTACAAACACTTCTACATCTGTCCCTAAAGGTATAACACTTCCAAGTCTGTCCCTAAAGGTATAAACACTTCTATATCTGTCCCTAAAGGTATATCACTTCTATATCTGTCCCTAAAGGTATAAACACTTCTATATCTGTCCCTAAAGGTATAACACTTCCACGTCTGTCCCTAAAGGTACAACACTTCTACATCTGTCCCTAAAGGTATAACACTTCCAAGTCTGTCCCTAAAGGTATAAACACTTTTATATCTGTCCCTAAAGGTATAACACTTCTACATCTGTCCCTAAAGGTATAAACACTTCTATATCTGTCCCTAAAGGTATAACACTTCTATATCTTTATTTTGTATTTTTATTTACCTTTATTTACCTAGGCAAGTCAGTTAAGAACAAATTCTTAATTTCAATGACGGCCTAGGAACAGTGGGTTAACTGCCTGTTCAGGGGCAGAACGACAGATTTGTACCTTGTCAGCTTGGGGATTTGAACTCGCAACCTTCTGGTTACTAGTCCAACGCTCTAACCACTAGGCTGATGGGGGTGGTGGGGCTGTTGGGGTTAGTGGGGGGGTTGGGGCTGGTGGGGCTGTTGGGGGTGGTGGGGCTGTTGGGGCTGGTGGGGGTGTTGGGGCTGGTGGGGGTAGTGGGGCTGGTGGAGCTGTTGTCCCTTCTCTGTCTCTACCTCTGTCTCTACCTATGTCTCTACCTCAGTCTCTCCCTCTGTCTCTACCTCTGTCTCTACCTCTGTCTCTACCTCTGTCTCTCCCTCTGTCTCTATCTCTGTCTCTACCTCTGTCTGTACCTCTCTCTACTTCTATCTCTCTCTCTACCTCTGTCTCTGTCTCTACCTCTGTCTCTACCTCTACGTGTCCCTGCATCTCTCCTCAGTGGGTCCTGCCAAGGAGAGAGATCCATCCTGCCAGTATCATCCTCCCTCCCGTTCGCCCTCCCTCCCACCCGGTGTGTTCTCACAGCTGGGCTGATAAGTCATCTTTAAGGAGTGGAGGACAGCTGATAAGTCACCTTTAAGAAGGAGGACAGCTGATAAGTCAGCTTTAAGGAGTGGAGGACAAATCTCTGGCTCTCAGACCAGAGTATGAATCAAAGGAATTGTGCATTTTGATTCGTCAAACCAGTTATTGGACTTGGAGGGCCCATTTGATGCTATGACCTATGAGTCAGAATACCTGTATAACCCTCACCCTGCAGAATAACTGGACACCTGGCTGGGACTGTGTGTACAATATCAAGCATCTCAGAATAGTGGTGCTGATCTGGGATCAGGTCTCCCCTTGTCTGTGTAGTCTTTTTAACGATGATCTAAAAGGCTAAACTGATCCTAGATCACCACTCCTACCCTGAGACGGGATCCTAGACCACCACTCTTACCCTAAGACCTGATCCTAGACCACCACTCCTACCCTGAGACCTGATCCTAGACCACCACTCCTACCCTGAGACCTGATCCTAGATCACCACTCCTACCCTGAGACCTGATCCTAGACCTGATCCTATACCACCACTCCTAACCTGAGACCTGATCCTAGATCACCACTCCTACCCTGAGACCTGATCCTAGACCACCACCCCTACCCTGAGACCTGATCCAAGATCACCACTCCTACCCTGAGACCTGATCCTAGACCACCACCCCTACCCTGAGACCTGATCCAAGATCACCACTCCTACCCTGAGACCTGATCCTAGATCACCACTCCTACCCTGAGACCTGATCCTAGACCACCACTCCTACCCTGAGACCTGATCCTAGACCACAACTCCTACCCTGAGACCTGATCCTAGACCACCACTCCTACCCTGAGACCTGATCCTAGACCACCACTCCTATCCTGAGACCTGATCCTAGACCACCACTCCTACCCTGAGACCTGATACTAGATCACCACTCCTACCCTGAGACCTGATACTAGACCTGATCCTAGACCACCACTCCTACCCTGAGACCTGATCCTAGATCACCACTCCTACCCTGAGACCTGATCCTAGATCACCACTCCTACCCTGAGACCTGATCCTAGATCACCACTCCTACCCTGAGACCTGATCCGAGATCACCACTCCTACCCTGAGACCTGATCCTAGATCACCACTCCTACCCTGAGACCTGATCCTAGATCACCACTCCCACCCTGAGACCTGATCCTAGATCACCACTCCTACCCTGAGACCTGATCCTAGACCACCACTCCTACCCTGAGACCTGATCCTAGACCACCACTCATACCCTGAGACCTGATCCTAGACCACCACTCCTACCCTGAGACCTGATCCTAGATCGCCACTCCTACCCTGAGACCTGATCCTAGACCACCACTCCTACCCTGAGACCTATTCCTAGACCACCACTCCTACCCTGAGACCTGATCCTAGAACACCACTCCTACCCTGAGACCTGATCCTAGATCACCACCCCTACCCTGAGACCTGATCCGAGATCACCACTCCTACCCTGAGACCTGATCCTAGATTGCCACTCCTACCCTGAGACCTGATCCTAGACCACCCCTCCTACCCTGAGACCTGATCCTAGATCACCACTCCTACCCTGACACCTGATCCTAGATCAGAATTCCTACCCTGGAACACTTGGGTTCATACAGTTGTTACCCAGAAACACAAGGTTAGTCCTGACTCTCTCTAGGTAATAATTAGCATACGATGAAACAGAAGTACAGTAATTAGATGCATGCTAAGTACGTGCTTAGGAATATTAATAGTGGTGCTGTAGTCCCTGGGGTGTTTTGTTTCTGGGTTAAATGGAGGGAAGGGGGGGGGTGTCCCTGCTTTACCCGAGGCTGTCACAAGACAAGAATCTAACCAGCAACTAGCTAACACTTCGGCAATAAAACTCCTGAAATCCTAACTCATTCACTAATGTAATGCTTTTCTCAAAAGCCCTGATACACAATATACCCAACATTCAATTCTACCCAGCAACTAGCCTGTACTAGCCTTTCCAAACAACAACCCATTGATAGGGCTACACAATGTTGGAAACTCCAGAGACACCCAGTAACTACCATATAGCAATAACTCCTGGAATCTAGAGACACCCAGTAACTACCATGTAACAATAACTCCTGGAATCCAGAGACACCCGGTAACTACCATGTAACAATAACTCCTGGAATCTAGAGACACCCAGTAACTACCATGTAACAATAACTCCTGGAATCTAGAGACACCCAGTAACTACCATGTAACAATAACTCCTGGAATCTAGAGACACCCAGTAACTACCATGTAACAACAACTCCTGGAATCCAGAGACACCCGGTAACTACCATGTAACAATACCTCCTGGAATCTAGAGACACCCAGTAACTACCATGTAACAATAACTCCTGGAATCTAGAGACACCCAGTAACTACCATGTAACAATAACTCCTGGAATCTAGAGACACCCAGTAACTACCATGTAACAATAACTCCTGGAATCTAGAGACACCCAGTAACTACCATGTAACAATAACTCCTGGAATCTAGAGACACCCAGTAACTACCATGTAACAATAACTCCTGGAATCTAGAGACACCCAGTAACTACCATGTAACAATAACTCCTGGAATCTAGAGACACCCAGTAACTACCATGTAACAATAACTCCTGGAATCTAGAGACACCCAGTAACTACCATGTAACAATAACTCCTGGAATCTAGAGACACCCAGTAACTACCATGTAACAATAACTCCTGGAATCTAGAGACACCCAGTAACTACCATGTAACAATAACTCCTGGAATCTAGAGACACCCAGTAACTACCATGTAACAATAACTCCTGGAATCTAGAGACACCCAGTAACTACCATGTAACAACAACTCCTGGAATCCAGGACATACCCTCTACTGTAAATGCTTCCCACACAAAACTTCAGTCTTCTCAGAGACAGACACACCAGGTCACCTGCTGAAACAGTCTTCTCTGAGACAGACACACCAGGTCACCTGCTGAAACAGTCTTCTCAGAGACAGACACACCAGATCACCTGCTGAAACAGTCTTCCCCAGAGACAGACACACCAGGTCACCTGCTGAAACAGTCTTCTCTGAGACAGACACACCAGGTCACCTGCTGAAACAGTCTTCTCAGAGACAGACACACCAGATCACCTGCTGAAACAGTCTTCTCAGAGACAGACACACCAGGTCACCTGCTGAAACAGTCTTCCCCAGAGACAGACACACAAGGTCACCTGCTGAAAGTCTTCTCAGAGACAGACACACCAGGTCACCTGCTGAAACAGTCTTCTCAGAGACAGACACACCAGGTCACCTGCTGAAAGTCTTCTCAGAGACAGACACACCAGGTCACCTGCTGAAACAGTCTTCTCAGAGACAGACACACCAGGTCACCTGCTGAAAGTCTTCTCAGAGACAGACACACCTGTTGCTGTGTGGAAACAGTCTTCTCCAGAGACAGACACACCAGGTCACCTGCTGAAACAGTCTTCCCCAGAGACAGACACACCAGGTCACCTGCTGAAACAGTCTTCTCAGAGACAGACACACCTGTTGCTGTGTGGAAGAGTTCTGTACAGGAGATAAGAAATGATGACGTCACCTCCAGTACAATACACCGGTGTCCTTTCCAGTCAGCTAACTGTCTCAGTGCCAAGATGTCAGGCTGGTGAATAGCTGCCAGTCTAGCTGATAGTCCCCAGGTTCTAGATCATAGATAAAGTGTGTGCCAAATGTCACTCACCCTATGGACCCTGCTTCAAAACTAGTGAACTAGATAGGGAATAAGGTTGTCATTCTGGGACCAGGTCGTTAGCTATGTGCCAGTTTTTTTTGAGGTATTACAGAGAGATGAGGTGTCTGTTTCGGATTACATTATAACAGATGAATGACCATTAAAATCAGCCTTTCTCCTGATGGTCACCTGGTATTACAGAGGTGTCCTTTCACCTGATGGTCACCTGGTATTACAGAGGTGTCCTTTCTCCTGATGGTCACCTGGTATTACAGGAGGTGTCCTTTCACCTGATGGTCACCTGGTATTACAGAGGTGTCCTTTCACCTGATGGTCACCTGGTATTACAGGAGGTGTCCTTTCACCTGATGGTCACCTGGTATTACAGGAGGTGTCCTTTCACCTGATGGTCACCTGGTATTACAGAGGTGTCCTTTCTCCTGATGGTCACCTGGTATTACAGGAGGTGTCCTTTCACCTGATGGTCACCTGGTATTACAGAGGTGTCCTTTCTCCTGATGGTCACCTGGTATTACAGGAGGTGTCCTTTCACCTGATGGTCACCTGGTATTACAGAGGTGTCCTTTCACCTGATGGTCACCTGGTATTACAGAGGTGTCCTTTCACCTGATGGTCACCTGGTATTACAGAGGTGTCCTTTCTCCTGATGGTCACCTGGTATTACAGGAGGTGTCCTTTCACCTGATGGTCACCTGGTATTACAGAGGTGTCCTTTCACCTGATGGTCACCTGGTATTACAGGAGGTGTCCTTTCACCTGATGGTCACCTGGTATTACAGGAGGTGTCCTTTCACCTGATGGTCACCTGGTATTACAGAGGTGTCCTTTCTACTGATGGTCACCTGGTATTACAGGAGGTGTCCTTTCACCTGATGGTCACCTGGTATTACAGAGGTGTCCTTTCTCCTGATGGTCACCTGGTATTACAGGAGGTGTCCTTTCACCTGATGGTCACCTGGTATTACAGAGGTGTCCTTTCACCTGATGGTCACCTGGTATTACAGAGGTGTCCTTTCACCTGATGGTCACCTGGTATTACAGGAGGTGTCCTTTCACCTGATGGTCACCTGGAATTACAGGAGGTGTCCTTTCACCTGATGGTCACCTGGTATTACAGGAGGTGTCCTTTCACCTGATGGTCACATGGTATTACAGGAGGTGTCCTTTCACCTGATGGTCACCTGGTATTACAGGAGGTGTCCTTTCACCTGATGGTCACCTGGTATTACAGAGGTGTCCTTTCACCTGATGGTCACCTGGTATTACAGGAGGTGTCCTTTCACCTGATGGTCACCTGGTATTACAGGAGGTGTCCTTTCACCTGATGGTCACCTGGTATTACAGGAGGTGTCCTTTCACCTGATGGTCACCTGGTATTACAGGAGGTGTCCTTTCACCTGATGGTCACCTGGTATTACAGGAGGTGTCTGCTTTGCTTTGATTATGTATGACAAATGAAGTCTGACATAGACAAATGAAGTCTGACATAGGACATAGACAAATGAAGTCTGACATAGGACATAGACAAATTAAGTCTGACATAGGACATAGACAGATGAAGTCTGACATAGGACATAGACAAATGAAGTCTGACATAGGACATAGACAAATGAAGTCTGACATAGGACATAGACAAATGAAGTCTGACATAGGACATAGACAAATGAAGTCTGACATAGGATATAGACAAATGAAGTCTGACATAGGACATAGACAAATTAAGTCTGACATAGGACATAGACAGATGAAGTCTGACATAGGACATAGTCAAATGAACTCTGACATAGGACATAGACAAATTAAGTCTGACATAGGACATAGACAAATGAAGTCTGACATAGGACATAGACAGATTAACTCTGACATAGGACATAGACAGATTAAGTCTGACATAGGACATAGACAAATGAAGTCTGACATAGGACATAGACAGATTAACTCTGACATAGGACATAGACAGATGAAGTCTGACATAGGACATAGACAGATGAACTCTGACATAGACAAATTAACTCTGACATAGGACATAGACAGATGAACTCTGACATAGACAAATGAACTCTGACATAGGACATAGACAGATGAACTCTGACATAGGACATAGACAGAGGATGTCTGACATTGGACATAGTCAGATGAAGTCTGACATAGGACATAGACAAATGAAGTCTGACATAGGACATAGTCAGTCAGACTGTTAATGAGTAACAGGGCTTTGCTTTGATTATGTATGACAAATGAAGTCTGACATAGACAAATGAAGTCTGACATAGGACATAGTCAGTCAGACTGTTAATGAGTAACAGGGCTTTGCTTTGATTATGTATGACAAATGAAGTCTGACATAGTCAAATGAACTCTGACATAGGACATAGACAGATGAAGTCTGACATAGGACATAGACAAATGAAGTCTGACATAGGACATAGACAAATGAAGTCTGACATAGGACATAGACAAATGAAGTCTGACATAGACGAATGAAGTCTGACATAGGACATAGACAAATGAAGTCTGACATAGGACATAGACAGATTAACTCTGACATAGGACATAGACAGATGAAGTCTGACATAGGACATAGTCAAATGAACTCTGACATAGGACATAGACAAATGAAGTCTGACATAGGACATAGACAAATGAAGTCTGACATAGGACATAGACAGATTAAGTCTGACATAGGACATAGACAGATGAAGTCTGACATAGGACATAGACAGATGAACTCTGACATAGACAAATTAACTCTGACATAGGACATAGACAGATGAACTCTGACATAGACAAATGAACTCTGACATAGGAAATAGACAGATGAACTCTGACATAGGACATAGACAGAGGATGTCTGACATTGGACATAGTCAGATGAAGTCTGACATAGGACATAGACAAATGAAGTCTGACATAGGACATAGTCAGTCAGACTGTTAATGAGTAACAGGGCTTTGCTTTGATTATGTATGACAAATGAAGTCTGACATAGACAAATGAAGTCTGACATAGGACATAGACAAATGAAGTCTGACATAGGACATAGACAGATGAAGTCTGACATAGGACATAGACAAATGAAGTCTGACATAGGACATAGACAAATGAAGTCTGACATAGGACATAGACAAATGAAGTCTGACATAGACGAATGAAGTCTGACATAGGACATAGACAGATGAAGTCTGACATAGGACATAGTCAAATGAACTCTGACATAGGACATAGACAAATGAAGTCTGACATAGGACATAGACAAATGAAGTCTGACATAGGACATAGACAGATTAACTCTGACATAGGACATAGACAGATGAAGTCTGACATAGGACATAGACAGATGAACTCTGACATAGACGAATGAAGTCTGACATAGGACATAGACAGATGAAGTCTGACATAGGACATAGTCAAATGAACTCTGACATAGGACATAGACAAATGAAGTCTGACATAGGACATACACAAATGAAGTCTGACATAGGACATAGACAGATTAACTCTGACATAGGACATAGACAGATGAAGTCTGACATAGGACATAGACAGATGAACTCTGACATAGACAAATTAACTCTGACATACGACATAGACCGATGAACTCTGACATAGACAAATAAACTCTGACATAGGACATAGACATATGAACTCTGACATAGGACATAGACAGAGGATGTCTGACATAGGACATAGTCAGATGAAGTCTGACATAGGACATAGACAAATGAAGTCTGACATAGGACATAGTCAGTCAGACTGTTAATGAGTAACAGGGCTGTGACATCACAACCTAGTGGTTACTGGAACAATATGGGGTGTTTTATTTAAGGTCAACAGAGAACAATGTAGCCATGTCATTAAACGACTAAACTAACCTGTCATAAATGTGAATTGAAGAGAAAAACCTCTGTCTATCTCACACCCACACCAATCCTCCCATGTACCATGGTACTATAAATATCCTGGCCAGATCTTTCAACATCGAGTCTAAAAATAAAACATGCTCAATCACTGTTTTCCCCCTCACAAGAATGTTTCCTTGACTGTGTCCTGAATGCCACCCTGTTCCCTATGTAGTGCACTACTTTTGACCAGGGCCCAAAATTAGTGCACTATATATAGGGAATAGGGTGCCATAGGGCTCTGGTCTAAAGTAGTGCACCATATAGGGAATAGGGTGCCATAGGTCCCGGTCTAAAGTAGTGCACTATATAGGGAATAGGGTTCCATAGGGCTCTGGTCTAAAGTAGTGCACCATATAGGGAATAGGGTGCCATAGGTCCCGGTCTAAAGTAGTGCACTATATAGTGAATAGAGTGCCATAGGTCCCGGTCTAAAGTAGTGCACTATATAGGGAATAGGGTTCCATAGGGTCCTGGTCTAAAGTAGTGCACTATATAGGGAATAGGGTGCCATAGGTCCCGGTCTAAAGTAGTGCACTATGTAGGGAATAGGGCTCTGGTCTAAAGTAGTGCACTATATAGGGAATAGGGTGCCATAGGGCTCTGGTCTAAAGTAGTGCACTATATAGGGAATAGGGTGCCATAGGTCCCGGTCTAAAGTAGTGCACTATATAGGGAATAGGGCTCTGGTCTAAAGTAGTGCACTATATAGGGAATAGGGTTCCATAGGTCCCGGTCTAAAGTAGTGCACTATATAGGGAATAGGGCTCTGGTCTAAAGTAGTGCACTATATAGGGAATAGGGTTCCATAGGGTCCCGGTCTAAAGTAGTGCACTTTATAGGGAATAGGGTGCCATAGGTCCCGGTCTAAAGTAGTGCACTATATAGGGAATAGGGCTCTGGTCTAAAGTAGTGTACTATATAGGGAATAGGGTGCCATAGGTTCTGGTCTAAAGTAGTGCACTATATAGGGAATAGGGTGCCATAGGTCCCGGTCTAAAGTAGTGCACTATATAGTGAATAGGGTGCCATAGGTCCCGGTCTAAAGTAGTGCACTATATAGGGAATAGGGTTCCATAGGGTCCTGGTCTAAAGTAGTGCACTATATAGGGAATAGGGTGCCATAGGTCCCGGTCTAAAGTAGTGCACTATGTAGGGAATAGGGCTCTGGTCTAAAGTAGTGCACTATATAGGGAATAGGGTTCCATAGGGTCCCGGTCTAAAGTAGTGCACTTTATAGGGAATAGGGTGCCATAGGTCCCGGTCTAAAGTAGTGCACTATATAGGGAATAGGGCTCTGGTCTAAAGTAGTGTACTATATAGGGAATAGGGTGCCATAGGTTCTGGTCTAAAGTAGTGCACTATATAGGGAATAGGGTGCCATAGGTCCCGGTCTAAAGTAGTGC
Source organism: Oncorhynchus clarkii lewisi (assembly GCF_045791955.1). Lineage (NCBI taxonomy): Eukaryota > Metazoa > Chordata > Actinopteri > Salmoniformes > Salmonidae > Oncorhynchus > Oncorhynchus clarkii. The sequence continues at coordinate 8,983 of NW_027259266.1, read as the reverse complement.
ACTATATAGTGAATAGGGTGCCATAGGTCCCGGTCTAAAGTAGTGCACTATATAGTGAATAGGGTGCCATAGGTCCCGGTCTAAAGTAGTGCACTATATAGGGAATAGGGTTCCATAGGGTCCTGGTCTAAAGTAGTGCACTATATAGGGAATAGGGTGCCATAGGTCCCGGTCTAAAGTAGTGCACTATGTAGGGAATAGGGCTCTGGTCTAAAGTAGTGCACTATATAGGGAATAGGGTTCCATAGGGTCCCGGTCTAAAGTAGTGCACTTTATAGGGAATAGGGTGCCATAGGTCCCAGTCTAAAGTAGTGCACTATATAGGGAATAGGGCTCTGGTCTAAAGTAGTGCACTATATAGGGAATAGGGTTCCATAGGGTCCCGGTCTAAAGTAGTGCACTTTATAGGGAATAGGGTGCCATAGGTCCCGGTCTAAAGTAGTGCACTATATAGGGAATAGGGCTCTGGTCTAAAGTAGTGTACTATATAGGGAATAGGGTGCCATAGGGCTCTGGTCTAAAGTAGTGCACTTTATAGGGAATAGGGTGCCATAGGGCTCTGGTCTAAAGTAGTGCACTATATAGGGAATAGGGTGCCATATAGGGTGCCATAGGGCTCTGGTCTAAAGTAGTGCACTATATAGGGAATAGGGTGCCATAGGGCTCTGGTCTAAAGTAGTGCACTATATAGGGAATAGGGTGCCATAGGGCTCTGGTCTAAAGTAGTGCACTACATATAGGGAATAGGGTGCCATAGGGCTCTGGTCTAAAGTAGTGCACTATATAGGGAATAGGGTGCCATTTGGGACGTAGGCCTTGTAAACATACCATGGACGTAGATGTGATATTTGCTCCGCTTGCTTGTCTTATCCCATGTCTGTCCAGCGATAACTGTGTTTAACAGGGAGTCAGAGCTGCCAGGTGTTCACGACGACGACTTACGTAGATAAAGCAGGATCTGGAAACACAGGACCTCACCTATTGATTAACTTAAATTTCACGTTTTAAAAGGTGCTCTTATATAATCGGCTATGTTTTAAACTCTGTTGTTGTTGTATGTGTCGAACTGCTGTGCTTCTACCTTGGCCAGGTCGCAGTTGTAAATGAGAACTTTGTTGTCAACTGGTTTACCTGGTTAAATAAAGGTGTTCTCAACTAGCCTACCTGGTTAAATAAAGGTGTTCTCAACTAGCCTACCTGGTTAAATAAAGGTGTTCTCAACTAGCCTACCTGGTTAAATAAAGGTGTTCTCAACTAGCCTACCTGGTTAAATAAAGGTGTTCTCAACTAGCCTACCTGGTTAAATAAAGGTGTTCTCAACTAGCCTACCTGGTTAAATAAAGGTGTTCTCAACTAGCCTACCTGGTTAAATAAAGGTGTTCTCAACTAGCCTACCTGGTTAAATAAAGGTGAAATAAAATACGTCAGGCATTTTACAGTAGAAACCTGCTACAAAAAAAACAGACTTCTCAGATTTCAATGTAATTTTTAGTGTTCTTCCAGTGCATTCAGACACCTTTCCTGTTTCCACATCCTGTTGCATTATTATAATGGACGTCATGTCACCATTTCCTCGTCAATCTACACACAATAACGGCAACGTGAAAACAAGTTTTTAGAAATTTGTGCAAATGTTTAATTTAAAAAAATAAAAAATTAAACAGAAATACTTTATTTACATAAGTATTCATACCCTTTGCTATGAGACTCTAAATTGAGCTCAGGTGCATCCTGTTTCCATTGATCATCCTTGAGATGTTTCTACAACTTGATTGAAGTCCACCTGTGGTAAATTCAATTGATTGGACATGATTTGGAAAGACACACACCTGTCTATATAAGGTCCCAAAGTTGACAGTGCATGTCAGAGCAAAAACCAAGCCATGGGGTTGAAGGAATTGTCCGTAGAGCTCCGAGACAGGATGGTGTCGAGGCACAGATCTGGGGAAGGGTACCAAAACATTTCTGCAGCATTGAAGGTCCCCAAGAACACAGCGTACTCCATCATTCTTAAATGGAAGAAGTTTGGAACCACCAAGACTCTTCCTAGAGCTGGCTGCCCAGTGAAGGGCCTTGGTCAGGGAGGTGACCAAGAACCTGGTGGTCACTTTGACAGAGCTCCAGAGTTCCTCTGTGGAGATGGGAGAACCTTCCAGAAGGACAACTATCTCTGCAGCACTCCACCAACCAGGCCTTTATGGTAGAGTGGCCAGACGGAAGCCACTCCTCAGTAAAAGGCACACGACAGCCCGCTTGGAGTTTGCCAAAAGGCACCTAAAGAATCTCAGACCAAACTCTTAGGCTTGAATGCCAAGTGTCACGTCTGGAGGAAACCTGGCACCATCCCTATGGTGAAGCATGGTGGTGGCAGCATCATGCTGTGGGGATGTTTTTCAGCGGCAGGGACTGGGAGGCTAGTCAGCATCGAGGGAAAGATGAACGGAGCAAAGAACAGAGAGATCCTTGATGAAAACCTGCTCCAAAGCGCTCAGGACCTCACACTGGGGCGAAGGTTCACCTTCCAACAGGACAACGGCCCTAAGCACACAGCCAAGACAACGCAGGAGAAGCTTCGGGACAAGTCTCTGAATGTCCTTAAGAGGCACAGCCAGAGCCCGGACTTGATCGAACATCGCTGGAGAGACTTGAAAATAGCTGTGAAATGACGCTCCCCATCAAATCTGACAGAGCTTGAGAGGATCTCTGGAGAAGAATGGGAGAAACTCCCCAAATACCGGTGTGCCAAACTTGTAGCGTCATACCCAAGAAGACTGGAGGCTGTAATCGCTGCCAAAGGTGCTTCAACAAAGTACTGAGTAAAGGGTCTGAATACTGATGTAAATGTTATATTTCCGTTTTTATTTTTTATAAATGTGCAAACATTTCTACAAACCTGTTTTTGCTTTGTCATTATGGGGTATTGGGTGTAAATTGATGAGGAAAAAAACTATTTCATAAATGTTAGGAAACTACATGTGGAAAAGGTCAAGGGGTCTGAATACTTCCTGAATGCTCTGTATACTGCATACGCAGGTATGTCAGATGGGCTTTTCTTAGAGCAATAACCTGGTATATACAAAGGGTTTAGGTTAGTAGTTAGGGTTAGTGGTTAGGGTTAGCAGTTAGGGTTAGCAGTTAGGGATAGTAGTTAGTAGTTAGGGTTAGTGGTTAGGGTTAGTAATTAGGGTTAGCAGTTAGGGATAGTAGTTAGTAGTTAGGGTTAGTAGTTAGGGTTAGCAGTTATGTGTTAGCAGTTAGGGTTAGCAGTTAGGGATAGTAGTTAGGGTTAGCAGTTAGGGATAGTAGTTAGGGTTAGTAGTTAGGGTTAGCAGTTAGTAGTTAGGGTTAGTAGTTAGGGTTAGCAGTTAGGGTTAGTAGTCAGGGTTAATAGTTAGGGTTAGTAGTTAAGGTTAGCAGTTAGGGATAGTAGTTAGTAGTTAGGGTTAGGGTTAGCAGTTAGGGATAGTAGTTAGTAGTTAGGGTTAGTAGTTAGGGTTTGCAGTTAAGGTTAGTAGTTAGGGTTAGCAGTTAGGGTTAGCAGTTAGGGATAGTAGTTAGTAGTTAGGGTTAGTAGTTATGGTTAGTAGTTAGGGATAGTTAGGGATAGTAGTTAGTAGTTAGGGTTAGTAGTTATGGTTAGTAGTTATGGTTAGTAGTTAGGGTTAGCAGTTATGGTTATCAGTTATGGTTAGCAGTTATGGTTATCAGTTATGGTTAGCAGTTAAGGTTAGTAGTTAGGGTTAGCAGTTAGGGATAGTATTTTGGGTTAGTAGTTAGGGTTGGCAGTTAGGGTTAATAGTTAGGGTTAGTAGTTAAGGTTAGTGGGTTAGGGTTAGGGTTAGTAGTTAGGGATAGTGGTTAGGGTTAGTAGTCAGGGTTAGTAGTTAGGGTTAGTAGTTAAGGTTAGTGGTTAGGGTTAGTAGTTAACGTTAGTAGTTAGAGTTAGTGGTTAGGGTTAGTGTTGAACCTAAACCCATGTTATTGTAGAATGTGCTGAAGGTGTCTGAGTGTTGACCCTAAACCCATGTTGTGGTAGAATGTGCTGAAAGTGTCTGAGTGTTGAACCTAAACCCATGTTGTGGTAGAATGTGCTGAAGGTGTCTGAGTGTTGACCCTAAACCCATGTTGTGGTAGAATGTGCTGAAGGTGTGCTGTGTGTCTGACCATTGAACCTAAACCCATGTTGTGGTAGAATGTGCTGAAGGTGTCTGAGTGTTGACCCTAAACCCATGTTGTGGTAGAATGTGCTGAAGGTGTCTGAGTGTTGAACCTAAACCCATGTTGTGGTAGAATGTGCTGAAGGTGTCTGAGTGTTGACCCTAAACCCATGTTGTGGTAGAATGTGCTGAAGGTGTCTGAGTGTTGACCCTAAACCCATGTTGTGGTAGAATGTGCTGAAGGTGTGCTGTGTGTCTGACCATTGAACCTAAACCCATGTTGTGGTAGAATGTGCTGAAGGTGTCTGAGTGTTGACCCTAAACCCATGTTGTGGTAGAATGTGCTGAAGGTGTCTGAGTGTTGAACCTAAACCCATGTTGTGGTAGAATGTGCTGAAGGTGTCTGAGTGTTGACCCTAAACCCATGTTGTGGTAGAATGTGCTGAAGGTGTGCTGTGTGTCTGACCATTGAACCTAAACCCATGTTGTGGTAGAATGTGCTGAAGGTGTGGTGTTGAACCTGTCTATGAGGAATGTGAGGTATGTAGAGGCTGTTTACTCCTAGTCCCTCCCTGCTGTCTAATGTTTGATAGTCTCATTACTCTACCACCACAACTAATACCATTCCTAGAACCCTCTACCGCAGTCCCAAATGGCACCCTATTCCCTACATAGTGCACTAGTTTTGACCAGGGTAATGTGAGGAATGTACAGGCTGATTACTCCAGGCCTCTCCCAAACAGCCCATCAGTCTAGTGTTAAATACTGAGGTAATTACTGTTCCCTCTACGGACAGCTCTACTAATCCCTCTACCATACCCCCTCTACCATACCCCCTCTATGGACAGCTCTACTAAACCCTCTACCATACCCCCTCTACCATACCCCCTCTACCATACCCCCTCTACGGACAGCTCTACTAAACCCTCTACCATACCCCCTCTACCATACCCCCTCTATGGACAGCTCTACTAAACCCTCTACCATACCCCCTCTACCATACCCCCTCTACGGACAGCTCTACTAAACCCTCTACCATACCCCCTCTACCATACCCCCTCTACGGACAGCTCTACTAAACCCTCTACCATACCCCCTCTACCATACCCCCTCTATGGACAGCTCTACTAAACCCTCTGCCATACCCCCTCTACCATACCCCCTCTATGGACAGCTCTACTAAACCCTCTGCCATACCCCCTCTACCCTATATAGTGCACTACTTTTGACCAGAGCCCTGTGGACCCTGGTCTAAAGTAGTGCACTATGTAGGGAATAGGGTGCCATAGGGTTCTGGTCTAAAGTAGTGCACTATATAGGGAATAGGGTGCCATAGGGGACTTACAATATATTTTCTCTTCCCCCTCAGCAGTTATCTAAATCCCCTGGACTAAACTGACCTCTAGGGATAAACACACTGGAGTCCACTGGGCTGGAAGGCCTGTAGATCTGGCACCATCCAATCAGGAGTCGACAACAGAAATGGAATGCCAAGTATTTAACAGAGCTGTGTGCATCATTTGTTATAAAGTTACTATACAGTTGCATTTGATCTTGTCTTCTCATTGACCCAGTGGAGGACATCCCATAGATCAATGTAGAGGTCCTCTTGAAGACCAGGTGGATGACATGGATGACCTAGTGGATGACATCCCATAGATCAATGTAGAGGTCCACTAGTAGACCAGGTGGATGACATGGATGACCTAGTGGATGACATCCCATAGATCAATGTAGAGGTCCTCTTGAAGACCAGGTGGATGACATGGATGACCTAGTGGATGACATCCCATAGATCAATGTAGAGGTCAACTAGTAGACCAGGTGGATGACATGGATGACCTAGTGGATGACATCCCATAGATCAATGTAGAGGTCCACTAGTAGACCAGGTGGATGACATGGATGACCTAGTGGATGATATGCCATAGATCAATGTAGAGGTCCACTAGAAGACCAGGTGGACGACATGCCATAGATCAATGTAGAGGTCCACTAGAAGACCAGGTGGATGACATGGATGACCTAGTGGATGACATGCCATAGATCAATGTAGAGGTCCACTAGAAGACCAGGTGGATGACATGGATGACCTAGTGGATGACATGCCATAGATGAATGTAGAGGTCTACTAGAAGACCAGGTGGATGACATGCTATAGATGAATGTAGAGGTCTAATAGAAGACCAGGTGGATGACATGCTATAGATTAATGTAGAGGTCCACTAGAAGACCAGGTGGATGACATGGATGACCTAGTGGATGACATCCCATAGATCAATGTAGAGGTCAACTAGTAGACCAGGTGGATGACATGGATGACCTAGTGGATGACATCCCATAGATCAATGTAGAGGTCTACTAGAAGACCAGGTGGATGACATGCCATAGATCAATGTAGAGGTCCACTAGAAGACCAGGTGGATGACATGGATGACCTAGTGGATGACATGCCATAGATGAATGTAGAGGTCCACTAGAAGACCAGGTGGATGACATGCCATAGATGAATGTAGAGGTCCACTAGAAGACCAGGTGGATGACATGGATGACCTAGTGGATGACATGCCATAGATCAATGTAGAGGTCCACTAGAAGACCAGGTGGATGACATGGATGACCTAGTGGATGACATGCCATAGATGAATGTAGAGGTCCACTAGAAGACCAGGTGGATGACATGCCATAGATGAATGTAGAGGTCTACTAGTAGACCAGGTGGATGACATGGATGACCTAGTGGATGACATGCCAGAGATCAATGTAGAGGTCCACTAGAAGACCAAGTGGATGACATGCCATAGATGAATGTAGAGGTCCACTAGAAGACCAGGTGGATGACATGCCATAGATCAATGTAGAGGTCCACTAGAAGACCAGGTGGATGACATGGATGACCTAGTGGAGGACATGCCATAGATCAATGTAGAGGTCTACTAGAAGACCAGGTGGATGACATACCATAGATTAATGTAGAGGTCCACTAGAAGACCAGGTGGATGACATGGATGACCTAGTGGATGACATGCCATAGATGAATGTAGAGGTCCACTAGAAGACCAGGTGGATGACATGCCATAGATGAATGTAGAGGTTCACTAGAAGACCAGGTGGATGACATGCCATAGATGAATGTAGAGGTCCACTAGAAGACCAGGTGGATGACATGGATGACCTAGTGGATGACATGCCATAGATCAATGTAGAGGTCCACTAGAAGACCAGGTGGATGACATGGATGACCTAGTGGAGGACATGCCATAGATTAATGTAGAGGTCCACTAGTAGACCAGGTGGATGACATGCCATAGATGAATGTAGAGGTCCACTAGAAGACCAGGTAGATGACATGCCATAGATCAATGTAGAGGTCCACTAGAAGACCAGGTGGATGACATGGATGACCTAGTGGATGACATGCCATAGATCAATGTAGAGGTCCACTAGAAGACCAGGTGGATGACATGCTATAGATTAATGTAGAGGTCCACTAGAAGACCAGGTAGATGACATGGATGACCTAGTGGATGACATGCCATAGATCAATGTAGAGGTCCACTAGAAGACCAGGTGGATGACATGGATTACCTAGTGGATGACATGCCATAGATCAATGTAGAGGTCCACTAGAAGACCAGGTGGATGACATCCCATAGATGAATGTAGAGGTCCACTAGAAGACCAGGTGGATGACATCCCATAGATGAATGTAGAGGTCCACTAGAAGACCAGGTGGATGACATGCTATAGATGAATGTAGAGGTCCACTAGAAGACCAGGTGGATGACATGCCATAGATCAATGTAGAGGTCCACTAGAAGACCAGGTGGATGACATGCCATAGATCAATGTAGAGGTCCACTAGAAGACCAGGTGGATGACATGCCATAGATCAATGTAGAGGTCCACTAGAAGACCAGGTGGATGACATGCCATAGATCAATGTAGAGGTCCACTAGAAGACCAGGTGGATGACATGATATAGATGAATGTAGAGGTCTACTAGAAGACCAGGTAGATGACGTGATATAGATGAATGTAGAGGTCCACTAGAAGACCAGTTGGATGACATGCCATAGATCAATGTAGAGGTCCACTAGAAGACCAGGTGGATGACATGCCATAGATGAATGTAGAGGTCCACTAGAAGACCAGGTGGATGACATGGATGACCTAGTGGATGACATGCCATAGATTAATGTAGAGGTCTACTAGAAGACCAGGTGGATGACATGGATGACCTAGTGGATGACATGCCATAGATCAATGTAGAGGTCCACTAGAAGACCAGGTGGATGACATGCTATAGATGAATGTAGAGGTCTACTAGAAGACCAGGTGGATGACATGGATGACCTAGTGGATGACATGCCATAGATCAATGTAGAGGTCCACTAGAAGACCAGGTGGATGACATGCCATAGATGAATGTAGAGGTCCACTAGAAGACCAGGTGGATGACATGCCATAGATTAATGTAGAGGTCCACTAGAAGACCAGGTGGATGACATGCCATAGATGAATGTAGAGGTCCACTAGAAGACCAGGTGGATGCCATGGATGACCTAGTGGATGACATGCCATAGATCAATGTAGAGGTCCACTAGAAGACCAGGTGGATGACATGGATGACCTAGTGGAGGACATGCCATAGATTAATGTAGAGGTCCACTAGTAGACCAGGTGGATGACATGCCATAGATGAATGTAGAGGTCCACTAGAAGACCAGGTAGATGACATGCCATAGATCAATGTAGAGGTCCACTAGAAGACCAGGTGGATGACATGCCATAGATGAATGTAGAGGTCCACTAGAAGACCAGGT